>NC_069500.1:365773654-366073654 GCF_027579735.1 Bombina bombina
TAGAAATGGTACAAATATTCTGACTTGGAGAGGAAAATGTAGAGATAAATCAAATCTTAGAATCAGGGATCCTATTTTTGGGTATCAGTAACTCCTCTCTATCCTTATTTATGGCATTCTGATATGCCTTTGTCAATAATTTCAGGGAGTACCCTCTTTCCAAAAGTCTAAGGGGCCTGTAGGCTCGCCGGAAATAGCAGTTATAAAGCAGCGGTCTGAAGACCGCTGCTCTTTAACTGGTCCGCTGCCTCTGAGGCTGCGGACATCAATCCGCCCAATCCTATACGATCGGGTTGCTTGACACCCCTGCTAGCGGCCGAATCTGCAGTGGGCAGCATTGCAGCATATCATGTTGGACAGACGTTGATAAATCAGCCCCTAAGTCTTAGATCCCAAGCAGACTGTCTAAAAGACTCAACAGTGGTGCAATTGCGTCATAATTTTAGATATTCAGCATATAGTAACCCTTGTGATAGTGGATAGATGATGATAACTGGATGCCGGAAGTATATTATTAGTTACTGTTGATTTCCTATATAGTTCCGTTTGTAGTTTATTATCCTCCTTCTGAATATAAATGTCGAAGAGCTCTATTCGTCCCATATCACTTTTGCAAGTGAGATATAACCCAAAAGGATTATTATTAAGTGTATTTATACAGGGAGTGCAGAATTATTAGGCAAGTTGTATTTTTGAGGATTAATTTTATTATTGAACAACAACCATGTTCTCAATGAACCCAAAAAACTCATTAATATCAAAGCTGAATATTTTTGGAAGAAGTTTTTAGTTTGTTTTTAGTTTTAGCTATTTTAAGGGGATATCTGTGTGTGCAGGTGACTATTACTGTGCATAATTATTAGGCAACTTAACAAAAAACAAATATATACCCATTTCAATTATTTATTTTACCAGTGAAAACAATATAACATTTCAACATTTACAAATATACATTTCTGACATTCAAAAACAAAACAAAAACAAATCAGTGACCAATATAGCCACCTTTCTTTGCAAGGACACTCAAAAGCCTGCCATCCATGGATTCTGTCAGTGTTTTGATCTGTTCACCATCAACATTGCGTGCAGCAGCAACCACAGCCTCCCAGACACTGTTCAGAGAGGTGTACTGTTTTTCCTCCTTGTAAATCTCACATTTGATGATGGACCACAGGTTCTCAATGGGGTTCAGATCAGGTGAACAAGGAGGCCATGTCATTAGATTTTCTTCTTTTATACCCTTTCTTGCCAGCCACGCTGTGGAGTACTTGGATGCGTGTGATGGAGCATTGTCCTGCATGAAAATCATGTTTCTCCAACATTGGTGTGTCCGGTCCACGGCGTCATCCTTACTTGTGGGATATCTCTTCCCCAACAGGAAATGGCAAAGAGTCCCAGCAAAGCTGGCCATATAGTCCCTCCTAGGCTCCGCCCACCCCAGTCATTCTCTTTGCCGTTGCACAGGCAACATCTCCACGGAGATGGTTAAGAGTTTTTTGGTGTTTAAATGTAGTTTTTTATTCTTCTATCAAGTGTTTGTTATTTTAAAATAGTGCTGGTATGTACTATTTACTCTGAAACAGAAAAGGATGAAGATTTCTGTTTGTGAGAGGAAGATGATTTTAGCAGACAGTAACTAAAATCGATTGCTGTTTCCACATAGGACTGTTGAGATGAAGTAACTTCAGTTGGGGGAAACAGTTAGCAGACTTTTCTGCTTAAGGTATGACTAGCCATATTTCTAACAAGACCATGTAATGCTGGAAGGCTGTCATTTCCTCTCATGAGGACCGGTAAGCCATTTTCTTAGTCAAACAAACAGAATAAAGGGCTTAATATGGGCTATAAAACTGGTAGACACTTTTATGGGCTAAATCGATTGCTTTATTTGGGCATTTTATTCATGTTTATGCTGATATTTCACATTTATAAACTTGGGGAACGTTTATTAAACGGCAGGCACTATGTTAGACACCTTTTCCAGTCAGGGGGCCTTCCTAGTTGTAGGCAGAGCCTCATTTTCGCGCCATTACTGCACAGTTGTTTTTTGAGAGCAGGACATGCAGATGCATGTGTGAGGATCTGAAAGTTGCTGGAAAAGTTTCTAGAAGGCGTCACTTGGTATCGTATTCCCCTCTGGGCTTGGTTAGGTCTCAGCAAAGGCTATAGCTGGGACTGTATGGGGGTTAAATTTGTAAACGGCTCCGGTTCCATTATTTTAAGGGTTAAAGCTCTGGTTTGCAATACTCTTAATGCTTTAAGACACTGTGGTGAAATTTTGGTAATTTTTCAACAATTCCTTCATACTTTTTCACATATTCAGTAATAAAGTGTTTTCTGTTTAAAATTTAAAGAGACAGTAACGGTTTTGTTTTAAAACGTTTTTTGTGCTTTATTGACAAGTTTAAGCCTGTTTAACATGTCTGTGCCTTCGGATAAGCTATGTTCTATATGTATGAAAGCCAATGTGTCTCCCCTTTTAAATTTGTGTGATAATTGTGCCATAGCGTCCAAACAAAGTAAGGACAGTACTGCCACAGATAATGAAATTGCCCAAGATGATTCCTCAGATGAGGGGAGTAAACATAATACTACATCATCCCCTACTGTGTCTACACCAGTTTTGCCCACGCAGGAGGCCCCTAGTACATCTAGCGCGCCAATGCTTATTACCATGCAACAATTAACGGCTGTAATGGATAACTCCATAGCAAATATTTTATCCAAAATGCCTACATATCAGAGAAAGCGCGATTGCTCTGTTTTAAACACTGAAGAGCAGGAGGGCGCTGATGATAATTGTTCTGTCATACCCTCACACCAATCTGAAGTGGCCATGAGGGAGGTTTTGTCAGATGGGGAAATTTCAGATTCAGGAAAAATTTCTCAACAAGCTGAACCTGATGTTGTGACATTTAAATTTAAATTAGAACATCTCCGCGCACTGCTTAAGGAGGTGTTATCTACTCTGGATGATTGTGATAACTTGGTCATTCCAGAGAAATTATGCAAGATGGACAAGTTCCTAGAGGTTCCGGTGCACCCTGACGCTTTTCCTATACCCAAGCGGGTGGCGGACATAGTGAATAAGGAGTGGGATAATCCCGGCATACCTTTTGTTCCCCCCCCCTATATTTAAGAAATTATTTCCTATGGTCGACCCCAGAAAGGACTTATGGCAGACAGTCCCTAAGGTCGAGGGGGCAGTTTCTACTCTAAACAAACGCACTACTATTCCTATCGAGGATAGTTGTGCTTTCAAAGATCCTATGGATAAAAAATTGGAGGGTTTGCTTAAAAAGATTTTTGTACAGCAATGTTACCTTCTACAACCTATTTTGTGCATTGTTCCTGTCACTACAGCAGCGTGGTTCTGGTTCGAGGAACTAGAAAACTCGCTTAGTAGAGAGACTCCATATGAGGAGGTTATGGACAGAGTTCACGCACTTAAGTTGGCTAACTCTTTTATTTTAGATGCCGCTTTGCAATTAGCTAGGTTAGCGGCGAAAAATTCTGGGTTTGCAATCGTGGCGCGCAGAGCGCTTTGGCTAAAGTCTTGGTCAGCGGATGTGTCATCCAAGACAAAATTGCTTAACATCCCTTTCAAAGGTAAAACTCTATTTGGACCAGAATTGAAAGAGATTATTTCAGACATCACTGGGGGAAAGGGCTACGCCCTTCCACAAGATAGGCCTTTCAAGGCCAAGAATAAGTCTAATTTTCGTTCCTTTCGCAATTTCAGGAACGGACCGGCCTCTAATTCTGCATCCTCTAAGCAAGAGGGTAATGCCTCACAACCCAAACCAGCCTGGAAACCGATGCAAGGCTGGAACAAGGGTAAGCAGGCCAAGAAGCCTGCTGCTGCTAACAAAACAGCATGAAGGAGTAGCCCCCGATCCGGGACCGGATCTAGTAGGGGGCAGACTCTCTCTCTTTGCTCAGGCTTGGGCAAGAGATGTTCAGGATCCCTGGGCGCTAGAAATAGTTTCTCAGGGTTATCTCCTGGAATTCAGGGAACTACCCCCAAGGGGAAGGTTCCACATGTCTCACTTATCCTCAAACCAAATAAAGAGACAGACGTTCTTACATTGTGTAGAAGACCTGTTAAAGATGGGAGTGATACACCCAGTTCCAATAAAGGAACAGGGAATGGGATTTTATTCCAATCTGTTCGTAGTTCCCAAAAAAGAGGGAACTTTCAGACCAATTTTGGATTTGAAGATCCTAAACAAATTTCTCAGGGTACCATCGTTCAAGATGGAAACCATTCGAACGATTCTACCCACTATCCAGGAAGGTCAATTTATGACTACCGTGGATCTAAAGGATGCGTACCTACATATTCCTATCCACAAAGAACATCATCAGTTCCTAAGGTTCGCCTTTCTGGACAAACATTACCAGTTTGTGGCCCTCCCATTCGGGTTAGCCACTGCTCCAAGGATTTTCACAAAGGTACTAGGTTCCCTTCTAGCGGTTCTAAGACCGAGGGGAATTGCAGTAGTACCTTACTTGGACGACATTCTAATACAAGCGTCGTCCCTATCAAAGGCAAAGGCTCATACAGACATCGTTCTGGCCTTTCTCAGATCACACGGATGGAAGGTGAACATAGAAAAGAGTTCTCTGTCTCCGTCAACAAGAGTTCCCTTCTTGGGAACAATAATAGATTCCTTAGAAATGAGGATTTTTCTGACAGAGGTCAGAAAGTCAAAACTTCTAAGCACTTGTCAAGTTCTTCATTCTGTTCCACGCCCTTCCATAGCGCAGTGCATGGAAGTAGTAGGGTTGATGGTTGCAGCAATGGACATAGTTCCTTTTGCACGAATTCATCTAAGACCATTACAACTGTGCATGCTCAAACAGTGGAATGGGGACTATACAGACTTGTCTCCAATGATTCAAGTAGATCAGAAGACCAGAGATTCACTCCGTTGGTGGCTGACCCTGGACCATCTGTCCCAGGGAATGAGCTTCCGCAGACCAGAGTGGGTCATTGTCACGACCGACGCCAGTCTAGTGGGCTGGGGCGCGGTCTGGGAATCCCTGAAAGCTCAGGGTCTATGGTCTCGGGAAGAGTCTCTTCTCCCGATAAACATTCTGGAACTGAGAGCGATATTCAATGCTCTCAGGGCTTGGCCTCAACTAGCAAAGGCCAGATTCATAAGGTTCCAATCAGACAACATGACGACCGTTGCGTATATCAATCATCAGGGGGGAACAAGGAGTTCCCTGGCGATGAAAGAAGTGACCAAAATAATTCAATGGGCGGAGGATCACTCCTGCCACCTGTCTGCGATCCACATCCCAGGTGTGGAAAACTGGGAGGCGGATTTTCTGAGTCGTCAGACATTCCATCCGGGGGAGTGGGAACTCCATCCGGAGATCTTTGCCCAAATAACTCAATTATGGGGCATTCCAGACATGGATCTGATGGCGTCTCGTCAGAACTTCAAGGTTCCTTGCTACGGGTCCAGGGATCCCAAGGCGACTCTAGTAGATGCACTAGTAGCACCTTGGACCTTCAACCTAGCTTATGTATTTCCACCGTTTCCTCTCATTCCCAGGCTGGTAGCCAGGATCAATCAGGAGAGGGCCTCGGTGATCTTGATAGCTCCTGCGTGGCCACGCAGGACTTGGTATGCAGACCTGGTGAATATGTCATCGGTTCCACCATGGAAGCTACCTTTGAGACAGGACCTTCTTGTTCAGGGTCCATTCGAACATCCAAATCTGGTCTCCCTCCAGCTGACGGCTTGGAGATTGAACGCTTGATTCTATCGAAGCGTGGTTTTTCAGATTCTGTGATAGATACTCTGGTTCAGGCCAGAAAACCGGTAACTAGAAAGATTTACCATAAAATATGGAAAAGATATATCTGTTGGTGTGAATCCAAAGGATTCCCTTGGAATAAGATAAAAATTCCTAAGATTCTCTCCTTTCTACAAGAAGGTTTGGAGAAAGGATTATCTGCAAGTTCTCTAAAGGGACAGATCTCTGCTTTATCTGTCTTACTACACAAAAGACTGGCAGCTGTGCCAGATGTTCAAGCATTTGTTCAGGCTCTGGTTAGGATCAAGCCTGTTTACAGTCCTTTGACTCCTCCCTGGGTTCCGTTTGAACCTTTACATTCCATAGATATTAAGTTACTATCTTGGAAAGTTTTGTTTTTGGTTGCAATTTCTTCTGCTAGAAGAGTTTCAGAGTTATCTGCTCTGCAGTGTTCTCCGCCCTATCTGGTGTTCCATGCAGATAAGGTGGTTTTGCGTACTAAGCCTGGTTTTCTTCCAAAGGTTGTTTCTAACAAAAATATTAACCAGGAGATAGTTGTACCTTCTTTATGTCCGAATCCAGTTTCAAAGAAGGAACGTTTGTTACACAATTTGGACGTAGTCCGTGCTCTAAAATTCTATTTAGAGGCTACAAAAGATTTCAGACAAACATCTTCTTTGTTTGTTGTTTATTCTGGTAAAAGGAGAGGTCAAAAAGCGACTTCTACCTCTCTTTCCTTTTGGCTTAAAAGCATCATCCGATTGGCTTATGAGACTGCCGGACGGCAGCCTCCTGAAAGAATCACAGCTCACTCCACTAGGGCTGTGGCTTCCACATGGGCCTTCAAGAACGAGGCTTCTGTTGACCAGATATGTAAGGCAGCGACTTGGTCTTCACTGCACACTTTTGCCAAATTTTACAAATTTGATACTTTTGTTTCTTCGGAGGCTATTTTTGGAAGAAAGGTTTTGCAAGCCGTGGTGCCTTCCGTTTAGGTAACCTGATTTGCTCCCTCCCTTCATCCGTGTCCTAAAGCTTTGGTATTGGTTCCCACAAGTAAGGATGACGCCGTGGACCGGACACACCAATGTTGGAGAAAACAGAATTTATGCTTACCTGATAAATTACTTTCTCCAACGGTGTGTCCGGTCCACGGCCCGCCCTGGTTTTTTAATCAGGTCTGATGAATTATTTTCTCTAACTACAGTCACCACTGTACCATATGGTTTCTCCTATATATTTCCTCCTGTCCGTCGGTCGAATGACTGGGGTGGGCGGAGCCTAGGAGGGACTATATGGCCAGCTTTGCTGGGACTCTTTGCCATTTCCTGTTGGGGAAGAGATATCCCACAAGTAAGGATGACGCCGTGGACCGGACACACCGTTGGAGAAAGTAATTTATCAGGTAAGCATAAATTCTGTTTTTTCTTGAAGGATGCAGACTTCTTCCTGTACCACTGCTTGAAGAAGGTGTCTTCCAGAAACTGGCAGTAGGACTGGGAGTTGAGCTTGACTCCATCCTCAACCCGAAAAGGCCCCACAAGCTCATCTTTGATGATACCAGCCCAAACCAGTACTCCACCTCCACCTTGCTGGCGTCTGAGTCGGACTGGAGCTCTCTGCCCTTTACCAATCCAGCCACGGGCCCATCCATCTGGCCCATCAAGACTCACTCTCATTTCATCAGTCCATAAAACGTTAGAAAAATCAGTCTTGAGATATTTCTTGGCCCAGTCTTGACGTTTCAGCTTGTGTGTCTTGTTCAGTGGTGGTCGTCTTTCAGCCTTTCTTACCTTGGCCATGTCTCTGAGTATTGCACACCTTGTGCTTTTGGGCACTCCAGGGATGTTGCAGCTCTGAAATATGGCTAAACTGGTGGCAAGTGGCATCTTGGCAGCTGCACGCTTGACTTTTCTCAGTTCATGGGCAGTTATTTTGCTCCTTGGTTTTTCCACACGCTTCTTGCGACCCTGTTGACTATTTTGAATGAAACGCTTGATTGTTTGATGATCACGCTTCAGAAGCTTCGCAATTTTAAGAGTGCTGCATCCCTCTGCAAGATATCTCACTATTTTTGACTTTTCTGAGCCTGTCAATTCCTTCTTTTGACCCATTTTGCCAAAGGAAAAGAAGTTGCCTAATAATTATGCACACCTGATATAGGGTGTTGATGTCATTAGACCACACCCCTTCTCATTACAGAGATGCACATCACCTAATATGCTTAATTGGTAGTAGGCTTTCGAGCCTATACAGCTTGGAGTAAGACAACATGCATAAAGAGGATGATGTGGTCAAAATACTCATTTGCCTAATAATTCTGCACTCCCTGTATATTCAGAGAGGCATTCCACACTACCTTGCCAGACAAAAAAGATAACATATTTATATCTGGACCAGAGGGAGATATGTTGAATAAATACAGAAAGATTGTCAGCAAAGGCAACTCTCTCCTCCCACCAGCCAAGATATATATTAGCATATGTGGGGGTGTAGGCTGTCCCCATTGCAGTTCCACATGTCAATCTTTTCTGTCGCTCTTTGCCCTCTCACCTGATGCCGAGGTTCGAGTTATCAGCCAGGAATCTTGAGGGGGAACGGTTTATTTCTTTTTGTTTCTTTTCTATCAGTATCTACCCTCATTTATGGGAGACTAGTAGTTGATGTTTATCAGACTTGGTCCCTATATAAATAATTTGGGTATATGTTTTTAGTCCATCATAGTAATTGTGTTTTTACAGTAATAATACAAGTTTAATGTTATGTTATAGGGTTTGTGCACAAACCCACTCCTTTCTTTTTCTTTCATATTTTGGTTTACAGACTTTAAGGTTATTTTGCCAATTCCAAAACGTTTAATGTAATTTGCTTAATTTAAAAAACACTTGCTTATAACAACAATCAATTGCCACAAAACTTTGCACAAGCAAAGTCTATCACTGCCCAAGCCTATTCTAGAAGTTTCATGAAATTTGGATTCCCACACTGCAAATTGAATGCATCTCTCCAAAAATAAGCTTTGGCTTTTCCTAGCTTGGTAGGACCATCTCTCAGAAGGTGAACCTGTAGTCCACAGTAGAGACAAAGTCTGAATATTTCGGCTTCAGAAAGACGAATAGTTCCCACTTCCATAGGCTTCTCAGGTGGGGATGTTGAAGCGGAGGTGGAAGGAGGAATGAACTTAGCAGCAAGGCAGATTGTAGGTTGTTGGATCTTCCTGTCGTGATCTTTTTCAGGTTGACGTTCCTGGTGACTAACCTAATACACAGAGTAATTAAAGGGACATGAAACCCAAACTTTTCTTTCATGATTTAGAAAGATATATAAATATAAAGAGAGAGTATACATTGTAGTTTTGATTATGTCCCCAACTCAATTTGTACTGTATGTCTTACAGGGAAGTAGAGTATATCAACCCTGTGTAGAGAGAGTCAATCTCTTATCTAATTGGTAGGCAGGGGGGTGCTCAATATCCTAGCATAAATATAGATAAATATGAAGAGAAAAAATGGATATATCAGAGCACACAGTGTAGCCACAAATTAAGGTAATGTGTAAGTGAGTTGGCTGGGAGCGAGCCAAGTATAATAAAATATAACTTTTAATATTACATGTTAAAATAAAACTGGTGGAAAATTCCACATATACAGTGCAGAGTTAAAAACAGTTAAAATGAAAACTGAATGCTGAGATGCCCAGGTAACCACCTATAATGTGAGTTAAATGATAGAGTCTGGCAATGAGGCACCACAAAATGCTCACGGATTGCACAAAGTCAAAGCTATAAAGAGGATTGACCTCACACAACAATATATCTATCTAGTGCAGTACTGGAGCAGTGCCTAAGCTTGCCAGAGTCCCAATCTATAGTATGTAAGGTAGTGTAGTAATTAGAAAAACTCAAATATCAATTGTCAGATAGTGGACTAATAGTGGATGGAGCCCATATCACATACCGGACAAGTATACACTTAATAAATAGTGACTATGTATATAACTCCTATCAGGTACTAATACACAAAATAACCCACAGAGGCAAATAGTTAAGCATTCATAAAGAGCACCTGATGCGCATTTCGCCACGCTAGTGGCTTTGTCAAAGGCACTAGCGTGGCGAAATGCGCATCAGGTGCTCTTTATGAATGCTTAACTATTTGCCTCTGTGGGTTATTTTGTGTATTAGTACCTGATAGGAGTTATATACATAGTCACTATTTATTAAGTGTATACTTGTCCGGTATGTGATATGGGCTCCATCCACTATTAGTCCACTATCTGACAATTGATATTTGAGTTTTTCTAATTACTACACTACCTGACATACTATAGATTGGGACTCTGGCAAGCTTAGGCACTGCTCCAGTACTGCACTAGATAGATATATTGTTGTGTGAGGTCAATCCTCTTTATAGCTTAGACTTTGTGCAATCCGTGAGCATTTTGTGGTGCCTCATTGCCAGACTCTATCATTTAACTCACATTATAGGTGGTTACCTGGGCATCTCAGCATTCAGTTTTCATTTTAACTGTTTTTAACTCTGCACTGTATATGTGGAATTTTCCACCAGTTTTATTTTAACATGTAATATTAAAAGTTATATTTTATTATACTTGGCTCGCTCCCAGCCAACTCACTTACACATTACCTTAATTTGTGGCTACACTGTGTGCTCTGATATATCCATTTTTTCTCTTCATATTTATCCATGATTTAGAAAGAGCATGCAATTTTAGAGAACTTTCTAATTTACTTCTATTATCTATTTGCTTCATTCTCTTAATATCCTTTTGCTGAGAAGCATATCTAGATAGGCTTAGTAGCTGCTAATTGGTGGCTGCACATAGATGCCTCGTGTGATTGGCTCACTTGCATTGCTATTTCTTCAGCAAAGAATTTCTAAAGAATGAAGCAAATTAGATAATAGAAGTAAATTGGAATGTTGTTTAAATTTGTATTCTCTACTTGAATCAAGAAAGAGAAAAAATTTGGGTTTAGTGTCTCTTTAACTCTTCTAAGGCATCTGGCAGGTCAATTTACACAAGTTCATCTTTAATGCGTTCGTATAGACATTTATGAAAAGCTGCCTTCAAGGCTCCTTGATCCCATTCAGTCTCAGCAGCTAAAGTTTGGAATTCTACTGCATACTGGGCTATGGTCTGTGAGCCTTGGTGTAACTCCAGCAATGTGTATTCTGCACTGCAGCTGCCTCTCTATGCGGCTTATCAAATACTGTCTTTAGGGCAGTCAAGGTGTATCTTGCAGAATTGGACTATTCTTTTCTAGTAGGGGAGATACCCAGGCTAAGGACTTGCCTTTGAGAATGGAAAGTATAAAGGAAATCTGAGTTGAGGCGGAATAGAAAGTATCTAGGTAATTCTTGAAATGTAGATGACATTGATTTAGAAACCGTCTTCAGTCCGCAGGTGTGCCATCAAACTTTTCAGGCAATGGAAATTTAGGAGCTGAAAACGGACATGTTTGAGTTGTAGTTGGTGCAGGGGTTGAGAAGCTTGAGTGGTCTGACAGAGGACCTCAACATTTCTGTAAGCTGATTTAATTTGTCATCCATACTCTGTAGATGTCCTGTGGGCTCCCAGTAACTGGCCTTGGAGTTAGATGGTCTTAGACACTTCTTCGGGTCCATTTTTTTGGCCTTCGTATACTATCACTGCCAGTAGTATAATGTCCATCCAAGAAAGATTGGGAAGTGGCTGACAAGAAAACACAGTCCCAGCACAAAGGATATGACCCAGGAAGTGACCAAACCAATGGCCAAGGCAAAGTCAGGCAATGCAGGTTTGGTAACAGGCAGACAGGGATAAGTCAAAATCAATAGACAAGAGGGTAAGTAGACGTTCAAGCCAAAAGTTTAGAGCCGGGCAGACAGGAGACAAGCCAAATGAGAGTTCAGGAGAGTAGTCGTAAACAAGCCAGAGGTCATAAGGTTGTGGGCAGAAGAGGAACCAGGGACAGTCCAAAAATGAGTTGAATAAACTAGCTAGAAAATCAGCAACAGAGGACATAGAATAGCGTGCCTCAGAGTGACGAGAGAATAGCACGCATAAAAAGGAGACACGCCACAATAGCATGTTAGACATCAGAGGACAGTGCAACCCCTCGAAAGCAGCCGGAGATGCGCAACCCAGTAGCCAGTTTATATGTATTTTTTTATTTTTTTATTTTTTCTGTAGTGCACTGCAGGAATCTAAAACTCATGAAACTTCTTGAATAAACTTGGGCATTGATAAACTTTTCTTCTACAAAGTTTTGTGGTATTTGATTGTTGTTTAGGCATTTTTTGGCTCATTAAAGGGATACTCAAGTAAAAATAAACTTTTATGATTCAGAAAGAGTCATGCAGTTTTAAGACACTTTCCAGTTTACTTCCATTATCAAAATTTGCACAGTCCTTTTATATTCACCCTTTCCTGGGGAACAAGATCCTACTGAGCATGTGCACAACCTCACAGAGTATACGTATACTATTGTGATAGGCTGATGTCTGTCACATGATACAGGGGGCAGGAAAATGGGAGAAAAAAATAAAATAGAAAAAAAATCTGCTTTTTTGAAATTCAGAGTTGGTGTTATTGCCTTGTCTTTTTATTATGCACTTGTTAATTATGCAATTCTACTGCATTAAGTGCTCATTTAAGCGAGGGCTGGATTACGAGGGGCATGCTAACTGTAGTGTGCAAATGATATGGGGTATTTTGTGGCTCTTTAAACACAATCAAATTTAATGCATGCAAGCGAAAAAATTGCACAAAACACATAAAAAATACACTTAACAGTATAGGTACACTCATAATAAAACTGATAAGCGGGGGCGGAGCTTAGCCGTTCAGGAGAATGGCTGCTTTTTGCTAGAGCTCCCGAGCCGACGGCTAGCCCAAATAAAGTCAATGTCATAATTTAGGCTACAACTATCCTAATACTCATTCCCATGACCGGGGACCCTTTACCGCACATCACCCCTTCTAATTGTGAGCAGTGGCGATAATCCTACCTTACAGAGAAGAGTACTGACGTGGCTGGGCCGCAGACCATGCTAGTGGTACAATTGGAACGTACCTCATAACCTGCTTTGTGCTGGACTTACACTTGCCCATTGCCTTTGCCACCTTCCGCGCAACACTCCGCTGTACACCGGCTGAAGCCCGACACTGAGAGACATCTGCAGACAGACCGGGAGCGGGGTCGCCACGTGGTTCTGGCTCGGAGTGTTGTTGTGAATGCCGGGCTTAAAGCCGCCCACCAAACAGCCCTGCGGACCGACCGGTGCAGTGAGTAGAGTAACCGGGGGTCCCCCCCCGCACACTGCGGGGCATACCTGCTCTTTCATGGCTGTTATCCATACCGAGAGGAGGACAGACTGCGGGGCGGGCGCGGTCACGCCACACTGATTCTAGCCCGGAGGGAGTTGGTCAGGTAAGCGGCAGGCCCTTGTTGCCCTACCCCCGCTGAGTAAATAAGCAGTGAGAGCCTGCGATATATTCTAAATCACCGGCTATAACGCACACCACTTATCAGTGAACCTGTCCTGTCTTATCACACTCGGCACAGGCCGCTCACATTATCTGCCAGGATCCAAAATCTGCTTGTCTTAGCGTTGGCCCCCTATTTACAGAACTAAGAGCCAGTGCTACTAACACTATAACACCAATCTGTGGAAGGCTTTTAATACAAGATCTTCAATTGTCATTGGAGGCAATTATATATAAAGTGCATTTTGAGCACATTCTAACTTACACCAACAATAATACTTGACATCAGTATGGCGCAGAGAAAAAATAACCTGCCAGACAAGGGAGCCAAGACTAGAAACATGGTACATTATCTTAAGGGCATAGACTCTCCTGTAAATGAGGACAGCAACTCTAGCAGTGATATTAGAACAGATGAGTCAGGTTATAGTCAGGCAAATTCTCAGCAACTGAGTTATGTCACTAAAGAAGATCTTAAACATTTATCTTCTAAAGAGGACATTAAAGGGGTAGTTACAGAGATAAAGAGCCTGTTTGGTGAATTGCGTAAGGAAGTTGGTGACCTCACTCAGAGGGTTTCCGCAGTAGAGCACTCACAAGACATATTGCAGGAGAAAGTTAAACAGGCTGCCATCAAAATTCAATACAACTCAGATATGGTACAGAACATGCTGGAACGCATTGAGGACCTGGATAACCGGAGCCGCCGGAACAATCTCCGTATCAGGGGAATTCCGGAGTCTGTAAATCCTACTGCTCTCCTGGGATACCTACAGGACTTGTTTCGAGTGATTAAAGGGACCCCCATGTCACCTGAGGTGACAATAGAAAGGGCCCATAGAGCCCTTCGCCCAAAGCCTTCTCCGAAAGCCCCGCCAAGAGATGTCATCATACGTATCCTTAACTACAAAGAGAAGGAGGAGATTTTGCGCCACAGCAGGAACAAACACCCCCTCACATATGCCGGCACCAATCTGCAAGTTTTTTCTGATATCTGTCCTACAACGCTGCAAAAGCGCAGGGAACTAAAATTCCTTACTACAACACTGCAAGAGAACAAAATTCCATATCGCTGGGGTTTTCCAACATGCCTTATTGCCACCCTGGGAGATAAAACGGCTCTGTTTCGATCTATGGAGGACATGGAGTCATTTTGTTCCACATTGCACATTGCAGTACCTAGCCAAGAAATCCCACCGCCTTCTGATTTGGGCCGCAACGCTGCCGGCCCCTCATCCTAGCATTCTTATCTAAGCCACGAGTGCTGGATCCTAGCCAGAGACATGGCCCTGGCTCCATGGGCATCTGCCAGGCTTCATTAGGGCATTATCCTTGTCCTTACAGGTTTGACTCATTATAAGTTACACGTCATGTTGTATAATGTTCATGTTTGTTCCTATGTTTAGCTTGTTCTGTTATACTTTGAGTGGGAGTGTTCGTTGGAACATACATGCTGGACTCTATCTGAAGACGCTCACTGGACTTTAAGGACAGTTGGTGCATGTCACTAGGACATAAGTTTCTCTCTCTGCTCTAGAAATAACGTAGGACACCTGCTGTGTCACTTGCCGTCAAAATATGTATTTATGTTATGCTTGTCAAGTATTCATTACAGTTAACCTTATTTTGCACATTTCAGGAATGAACCTTTTTGTTCTTCACTAGACAGATCCGTAATATTTATACTTACTGGTAAAGTTGCAAATCACCCCCTTCCCCCCCTCTTTCTTCCCCTCCTCCCCCCTCCTCTTTCTTCCCCTCCCCCCCCCCCTCTTCTCCCCCCCCCCCCCCTTCTCTTCCCCCCTCCCCCCCTCTCTTTCTTCCCCCCCCTCTTTCTCCCCCCCCCTCCCCCCTCCCTCCTTCTCCCCCTTTCCCCCTCCCCCCCCCCCCCTTCCTCCCCTTCTCCCCTTCTCCCCTTTCTCCCCTTCTCCCCTCTCCTTCTTCCCTCCCCTAACCCCTTCTTCCCCCCCCTCCTCCCTTCTCTGTTCTCTTCGTCCCTCTTCTTCTCTCTTCCTTGCCCCTCCTTTCCCATTCCCCTCTTCTTTAACCCTCCCTTCCCTTGCCTCCCTCCCTCCTTCTGGCATCTTTCTTTGGGATATTATCTTTATCTCTTCAGGATTGACTTAGTAATGGCTGAGTGTTAAGTCATGTTCAGGTAATACTTGTATCTATGTTACTCTTACTACATTGCACTCTGTCCTGGAGCCCTCCTCAAACCATGTGTGCTGGACCCTATCCCGCAGAAGCTCATGTGCTTGCAAGGTTATTTGTTACGCATTGCTGGGCCCAGACCCTCTTCCCTCGAGAAGGGTTTACTATAGGATGCAAGTTTTGTCTTAGGTTTTTGCAAAAGTGCACTTATGATTATACTTGTTTAGTTTTATTATAATCAATTCTACTCCTAATAACTCAGAGATGTTCTACTACACCTCTCACTGGCCAGGTTTGTGACACTGTGGTTTACATGTCAATTTGTGATTTTCTAATGCTTGTGTTTTTTCCTGGGATGATGTTTGATCCCTCTTCACAAGAATAATATATGCTGATTCTACCCCCCCTTCCTCCCTCCCTTCCCTCCCCCCCCCTGCTTCTTCCTACTCCTTTCCACCTGCTTCCCCCCTGCTCCCCCCCCGCCTCTCCCCCCTTCTCTCTCTTCTATACCCCTTTCCACTCTCCCCCCTTTCCACCCGCCTACTTCTCTTTCCCCTCTTTCCTACGGTCACCTTTCTCACTATCTCCCTACTTCCTTTCCCCCCTCTCCCTCCCCCCCTTACATCCCCGGTCCATATATAATAATTTACAAAGCACTGTTTACAGTGCTCATATATCACTCTTGCTATATTAATACTCACAATTCTAATGTTTCAATGTTAACAATTGTTATGTTCATAAGTTGTGTCATTATTGCTTAGGATAGTATAGCTTAGCCTACACTTTACATTCCACCTCTTAGGGCAGCCTATAGGCATATACCCTCTTAAGCGACTAATTTAGCTTTGACTGCTGGTACAGCTGTCCAGAACCTAATCTTCATACCCTCTCTTTTCCTTCTGGTAAGGAGGAGGGAAACTTTTATTTTATTCTGTTTTCTTGTTTTACCTTTATATTTTTTTCTTTTTTTTCTTCTTTTTTCTCTCCTATGACGGCCAGGGGCGGAGGCCTAACGCCAAATCGCTTGCGTCCGTTCCCCCGGGGGAGGTGGGGGTTTCTGAGCCTATTGCGGCTGGTTTTTCTTTTTTCCTCATTTTATCTTTTCTCCCTGCAATTTTTTATCCCCCTATCGGACGTAGTTATGATTCCTCCACGGTACCTAGCCATTAATCACCCCCTCAAACTTGTCACAATAAATGTGAAGGGCCTAAACAACCCCGGGAAAAGATCTATTGTCTCCAGAGAGCTACGTCAGCTGCAGGGAGATATAATCTTCCTGCAGGAAACCCATTTTAAGAAGGCTTGTGAACCAAAGTGGCATAACCCTACATATCCCACAGCTTTCTTCGCCTCGGGCCCCTCTAAACACAACGGGGTGGGTATTCTAATACACCATAGGGTTCATTTCCAGCCGCGGGAGGTCGAGAGAGATAGAGAGGGCAGATTGCTTATATTAGTCGGCCTCTTGTTTGGCAGGGAGACCACCTTGTCCAATATATATGCTCCCAATACAGCACAATGTGTTTTTTTTTAAAACAATTTCTAACAAACTCTCAGAGTTGTCCAAGGGAGTGGTTATTCTAGGGGGCGATTTTAATGTCCCGATGTGCCCAAAACTGGACACCTCTAACGGGGTGTCCAGTGTCTCCAGCATCGTTCTGAAACGGGTCGCCGCGGTCTTGAAAAAACACCTTTTACATGACGTCTGGCGCACTTGGCACCCGACTGACTTAGACTACACATATTATTCCAGCCCCCACAAAAAGTATTCGCGCATCGATTATTTCTACACGGATTCACAAGGCATCGCGTATGTTAGGCGTAGTGACATCTCCTCTATCACATGGTCTGATCATGCAGCAGTCTCCTGCAAGATGATTTGGCCTGACAGGCCAGATGCCCCGTATATCTGGCGCCTAGACGATGCGCTCCTGAGCAACCAACTAATCACTGATGACATAGAGACGTCGCTAAAAGAATACTTTACCCTAAATACTTCACAGGACGTTGCGCAGACCACAACCTGGGAGGCACACAAGTGTGTGGTGAGGGGCCATTTCATTAAGCACAAGGCCAGATTGGTTAAACAGAGTCGTGAAAAATACAACCGCCTTCTACAGAACATTACTAGTTTAGAGACTCAACATAAACAAAGACCACGCGACCTTGACCTTGAAGTGCAACTGACTCAGGCTAGACTTGACTTCAAGCATCTCTTGCAGGAAGATGATCAGCGGAAAGCCTTTCGTCTTAAACAAAAGTATTATGAGGGAGGCGACAAGGCGGGAAAGTTGCTAGCACGGGCACTACGCCGAGCACAACTTAAATCACACGTGCACACTATAGTGGACAGTGACAATAACACTCACAGAAGCAGAACTGGGATAGCGGAGGCCTTCAGGTCCTACTATAGTACGCTGTACAATTTGAAAGAGACACTGTCTAGTAATCCAGGTGAGTGCCACGGTTATATATCCGGCGCTCAAAATTACCTGCATCAAACGCATCTACCAAGGCTAGAGAGCGACGCCTCGGACTTTTTGGAGTCCCCCTTGTCTTTGGAAGAGGTGCAGAGAGCTGTAGCTGACTTGCCTAACGGCAAGTGCCCCGGCCCTGATGGGTTCGGGCTAAATACTACAAAGCATTCTCGCCTATACTGTTGCCGCATCTCCAAAACCTTATCAATGAACTGCCTGAGACGGGGGTTCTACCGGCCTCCATGCTCGCGGCATACATAACGGTTCTACCTAAGACAGGAAAACCTGCCGACAGACCGCAGAGTTATCGCCCAATCTCACTTCTCAATACGGACGTCAAGATTATAGCAAAAGTCTTGGCCAATAGAGTAAATAGATTCCTCCCCTCGCTAATATCATTAGATCAGGTGGGGTTTGTGCCTGGTAGGGAGGCGAGAGATAATACCATCAAAATCCTACAGATTATGTCTTACGCCTCAAGTAATAAAACCCCTCTAGCTCTACTATCGACAGATGCCGAAAAGGCGTTCGATAGGGTGAATTTGCAATTCCTCAAACACACGTTGGGGAGGATGGGCTTCGGCGATAACTTTGTGAAGACGGTCTTTGCTTTATACTCCGCGCCCACAGCACAAATCAGAGTAAATAACATTCTCTCTGAACCTTTCTCCATCGCAAATGGTACTAGGCAGGGGTGCCCGCTGTCGCCCCTGCTGTTCGCCATCTCAATAGAGGCTTTAGCTAGTAACATCCGAGCGAATGGCCTGATAAAGGGGCTGAGACTGGGGCCAAAGGAGCATAAAATTGCTATGTATGCCGACGACCTGCTATTTACATTAACAGATGTTGAAACATCGATACCGGCCCTATTAGACGAATTCAAACAGTACGGAGAGGTCTCCCACTTCCTCCTGAACAATACTAAATCGGAACTGTTGGGGATTGCTGTGCCTACCGCAACCATGACTTGGTTACATAATCACTGCCCCTTTACGATGAAGTCAAAATCCTTGAAATACCTAGGCATAACTATTACGGCATCCCTATCTGACTTATTTGAAGCCAACTACGTATCTCTCGGAGCGGAGGTTTCGCGTGACCTCTCAGCCTGGAGACACAAAACGATCTCCTGGCTGGGAAGAATAAATGTGGTGAAGATGAATGTCCTGCCCAGGATTCTGTTCCTCTTTCAAACGATCCCGATCGCTCTCCCTCACTCTTTTCTCCCGAGACTCCAACAGCTGATTGAGGAGTATGTCTGGAAGGACATCAGACCCAGAGTGAACAGAAAGACTATGTACCTGCCTAGAGAGAGTGGGGGACTGGGACTCCCCAACCTGTGCCTATACAGGAGAGCTGTCCTGCTCCAGAGGGCGGTGGAGTGGTGCCAGAGCAACGCACAAAAGGATTGGATAAGTATTGACTCCTCCATTCTTGGTACTGGGGGCTTGTCTACCCTGCTTTGGGGACCTGTCCCACACAGGCCAAAATGCATCTCCAAATTTCCTTTATTAGAGGAGCTGTTTCGCGAATGGGACAGGGTGACTCGAACTGAGTCACATATCACCACTAATTGCTCCCCGCTGACACCGGTTTACGAGAACCCGGACATCCCTCTGCAAATTAGGGCCTCCCGCTTGGCGGGCCCCCTGGACAGCAACTACATCCACTCTTTTTTAGATAATGGAAGACTTAAGGCGAGGCAGGAGGTGCTGGAGTCCTATCCGGACCGCCCACTGACCTGGTATATGTACCTACAGATACGACACTTCATAACCACTCATAAATATAATCGACAATTTCTTAGGGAACTTACCCCTTTCGAGTCTTTGTGCATGCAATCAGCTGCTCCACGACACCTGATCTCCAAGATCTACAAACTGCTCTTACTCCCCAGGGACAGTCCGCCCCCGACCTTTGTTAACATGTGGCATAGAGAGCTGGGCACTGAATTGACAACGGAAGACTGGCAGCGTATGTTTAGGGCGGCCCGGACGGTCTCTGTCTCTGCTCATGCGCAGGAATCACACTATAAACTGTTATGCAGGTGGTATCTTACACCAACTCATCTCAAGGCAATATACCCGGCTGTCTCTGATCGGTGCTGGAGGGGCTGCGGGGGGGGTGGGCTCGATTCTGCATATTTGGTGGGATTGCCCCTTAATTGAAAATTTTTGGAGAGATGTTTGGGAGGAGATGACGCGGATCCTGGAGATGGCTATCCCCAGAGCCCCTGAGTCCTTGCTCTTTCACTTCCCGTGCCAATTACAGAATCCAACAAAAAAGACCCTACTCATGTACATGCTGATGGGTGCGAAATTTCTGATCCCTGCCCACTGGAAATCGACAGTGGTGCCCTCAGTGGCTGACTGGAAGCAGAGAGTTTGCGACCTCCTGCGGCTGGAGAGATATCATTACATGCTTATAGCAAAACTCGATGTACATGAAACACTACTCCAGATGTGGAATGGGGGAGCACGTGCCCTCTAGATGAGTTTCGGCCCCTTTGAGCTTGCTCCAAATGACTTTTGGCCGGCCCCATTCTCCCTGCCCCTGCTTTACAGATACCCCCCCCTAAAAACCTGACGCGTGGGCCTCTGCCCCTGGCCTGATTCGTTAATCTGTTTCTCTATTGTTACCTATACATCTATAGTGCATGTCGCTTTAAGTTAATAATAGCTATTTAAGATATACTTCTACAGATTTAGCGGAATGTAAAGTGGTAAGGAAAATTGGAAAAGATAGAGCTTACGTTTCTATTACTATTTTGCACCAAGATAAACAATCGTGGCTAATATTGAGGTTATATGTGCCTTCTACCTGTGTGTGGATTTATTCCCTGCTTTATGTACTTATGTATTGAATGTAATGGTGGAAACTGTATGTTTTGAATTCGCACTTGTGGTGCATGTATCTTTGTACACGTTTGTTTTCAAATAAAGCTCTTAAAAATTAAAAAAACAAAAACTGATAAAATGTATTTCTTTCCTAAGATATGGAGAGTCCACAACATCATTTAATTACTAGTGGGAATATCACTCTTGACCAGCAGGAGGAGGCAAAGAGCACCACAGCAAAGCTGTTAAGTGTCACTCCCCTACCCATAATCCCCAGTCATTCTCTTTGCCTCTGTCAATGGAGGAGGTGAAGTTTGGTGTCTGAAGAAATGAATTCCTGTTTCGGGGTACTTTTCCCTGCAAGCAAAGATTTGGGTTTAGCTGAGTCCACGTCAATCTCTTCAGTAGAGTAGTAGTGGCTTTTAAGCAGTTAGGAAGTTGTGAGGTAGCCCTTGATTTGTTTCCTAACACATTGCTGCCCATGGTGCAGAAAGCCAGAGTTGGTTACTCTTTTCTTTCTTTTACTACAGGTCTCTGTAAGGAGTATGTGTTCTTTCACGCCTTGTGAGCTGTCTTCCTGCCGGACAGCTAGACTGCAAGTAAGTGCATTTGTCTTCTAGGTCTTGGAGACTTGCACTTCAGAAGAATATGTCATATGCAGTAGATGGGGACATTTTAAAAATCTTTTATACAGGATTTTTTTTGGCAGTGGGCAGGCACATTATGTATGTTGAGACTTGGGGTTAATCTTCCCTTTATTGGGACTTTTTGCTCTTTGGGCTCATTTTGTTGAAACACTTTATTAGTATGTGTGTGGCTTATGTTTTATACAGGGATTTATGTATAAACTTAAAATTTGTCAGTTGTTTTTCTTTGCTTGCTTAGCTAGAACTGGATAACTGACAAACTGCTTGGGTTTGAGACCAGCTGCAGCTACTTGAATCTTATGTTGTAGGCAGAGGGAAACATCCTTTTACTTGCTGAGTAGTTTCCGCTTTCTGCCGGTCATGTGACTTTTCTCTGCTGTTGGATATTCACAGAGCAGAGCGGCGTCATTGAATTTCAGTCACTTCAGTGTCGATCTACTATACGATCGTTTTAGAGACTTCTGGCAGCCAAATTGTGATATTAAAAATTCTTAAAGTGACAGTGTATTTAAAAAAATTCTACAATTTGGGGATTTTTTTATTTAGTATTATGGACATGGACCAAGACTCTGTGGCCTAGATTTGGAGTTCGGCGGTAGCCGTCAAAACCAGCGTTAGAGGCTCCTAACGCTGGTTTTGGCCGCCCGCTGGTATTTGGAGTCAGTGATTAAAGGGTCTAACGCTCACTTTGCAGCCGCGACTTTTCCATACCGCAGATCCCCCTACGCCATTTGCGTAGCCTATCTTTTCAATGGGATCTTTCTAACGCCGGTATTTAGAGTAGTTTCTGCAGTGAGCGTTAGAGCTCTAACGACAAGATTCCAGCCGCCTGAAAATAGCAGGAGTTAAGAGCTTTCTGGCTAACGCCGGTTCATAAAGCTCTTAACTACTGTACCCTAAAGTACACTAACACCCATAAACTACCTATGTACCCCTAAACCGAGGTCCCCCCACATCGCCGCCACTCGATTAAAATTTTTAACCCCTAATCTTCCGACCGCCACCTACGTTATACTTATGTACCCCTAATCTGCTGCCCCTAACCCCGCCGACCCCTATATTACATTTATTAACCCCTAACCTGCCCCCCACAACATCGCCGCCAGCTACTTAAAATAATTAACCCCTAATCTTCCGACCGCAAAGCGCCGCCACCTACGTTATCCCTATGTACCCCTAATCTGCTGCCCCTAACACCGCCGACCCCTATATTATATTTATTAACCCCTAATCTGCCCCCCACAACGTCGCCGACACCTGCCTACACTTATTAACCCCTAATCTGCCGAGCGGACCTGAGCGCTACTATAATAAAGTTATTAACCCCTAATCCGTCTCACTAACCCTATCATAAATAGTATTAACCCCTAATCTGCCCTCCCTAACATCGCCGACACCTACCTTCAATTATTAACCCCTAATCTTCCGATCGGAGCTCACCGCTATTCTAATAAATGTATTAACCCCTAAAGCTAAGTCTAACCCTAACACTAACACCCCCCTAACTTAAATATAATTTACATCTAACGAAATAAATTAACTCTTATTAAATAAATTAATCCTATTTAAAGCTAAATACTTACCTGTAAAATAAATCCTAATATAGCTACAATATAAATAATAATTATATTATAGCTATTTTAGGATTAATATTTATTTTACAGGCAACTTGGTATTTATTTTAACTAGGTACAATAGCTATTAAATAGTTAAGAACTATTTAATAGTTACCTAGTTAAAATAATTACAAAATTACCTGTAAAATAAATCCTAACCTAAGATATAATTAAACCTAACACTACCCTATCAATAAAATAATTAAATAAACTACCTACAATTACCTACAATTAACCTAACACTACACTATCAATAAATTAAATAAACACAATTGCTACAAATAAATACAATTAAATAAACTAGCTAAAGTACAAAAAATAAAAAAGAACTAAGTTACAGAAAATAAAAAAATATTTACAAACATAAGAAAAATATTACAACAATTTTAAACTAATGACACCTACTCTAAGCCCCCTAATAAAATAACAAAGCCCCCCAAAATAAAAAATTCCCTACCCTATTCTAAATTAAAAAAGTTACAAGCTCTTTTACCTTACCAGCCCTGAACAGGGCCCTTTGCGGGGCATGCCCCAAGAAGTTCAGCTCTTTTGCCTGTAAAAGAAAACATACAATACCCCCCCCCCCAACATTACAACCCACCACCCACATACCCCTAATCTAACCCAAACCCCCCTTAAATAAACCTAACACTAAGCCCCTGAAGATCTTCCTACCTTGTCTTCACCATACCAGGTTCACCGATCGGTCCTGGCTCCGATATCTTCATCCAACCCAAGCGGGGGCTAGACATCCACTGAAGAAGTCCAGAAGAGGGTCCAAAGTCTTCCTCCTATCCGGCAAGAAGAGGACATCCGGACCGGCAAACATCTTCTCCAAGCGGCATCTTCGATCTTCTTCCATCCGGTGCGGAGCGGGTCCATCTTGAAGCAGGCGACGCGGATCCATCCTCTTCTTCCGATGTCTCCCGACGAATGACGGTTCCTTTAAGGGACGTCATCCAAGATGGCGTCCCTCGAATTCCGATTGGCTGATAGGATTCTATCAGCCAATCGGAATTAAGGTAGGAATTTTCTGATTGGCTGATGGAATCAGCCAATCAGAATCTAGTTCAATCCGATTGGCCGATCCAATCAGCCAATCAGATTGAGCTCGCATTCTATTGGCTGATCGGAACAGCCAATAGAATGCGAGCTCAATCTGATTGGCTGATTGGATCAGCCAATCGGATTGAACTTGATTCTGATTGGCTGATTCCATCAGCCAATCAGAAAATTCCTACCTTAATTCCGATTGGCTGATAGAATCCTATCAGCCAATCGGAATTCGAGGGACGCCATCTTGGATGACGTCCCTTAAAGGAACCGTCATTCGTCGGGAGACATCGGAAGAAGAGGATGGATCCGCGTCGCCTGCTTCAAGATGGACCCGCTCCGCACCGGATGGAAGAAGATCGAAGATGCCGCTTGGAGAAGATGTTTGCCGGTCCGGATGTCCTCTTCTTGCCGGATAGGAGGAAGACTTTGGACCCTCTTCTGGACTTCTTCAGTGGATGTCTAGCCCCCGCTTGGGTTGGATGAAGATATCGGAGCCAGGACCGATCGGTGAACCTGGTATGGTGAAGACAAGGTAGGAAGATCTTCAGGGGCTTAGTGTTAGGTTTATTTAAGGGGGGTTTGGGTTAGATTAGGGGTATGTGGGTGGTGGGTTGTAATGTTGGGGGGGGGGTATTGTATGTTTTCTTTTACAGGCAAAAGAGCTGAACTTCTTGGGGCATGCCCCGCAAAGGGCCCTGTTCAGGGCTGGTAAGGTAAAAGAGCTTGTAACTTTTTTAATTTAGAATAGGGTAGGGAATTTTTTATTTTGGGGGGCTTTGTTATTTTATTAGGGGGCTTAGAGTAGGTGTAATTAGTTTAAAATTGTTGTAATATTTTTCTTATGTTTGTAAATATTTTTTTATTTTCTGTAACTTAGTTCTTTTTTATTTTTTGTACTTTAGCTAGTTTATTTAATTGTATTTATTTGTAGCAATTGTGTTTATTTAATTTATTGATAGTGTAGTGTTAGGTTAATTGTAGGTAATTGTAGGTAGTTTATTTAATTATTTTATTGATAGGGTAGTGTTAGGTTTAATTATATCTTAGGTTAGGATTTATTTTACAGGTAATTTTTAATTATTTTAACTAGGTAACTATTAAATAGTTCTTAACTATTTAATAGCTATTGTACCTAGTTAAAATAAATACCAAGTTGCCTGTAAAATAAATATTAATCCTAAAATAGCTATAATATAATTATTATTTATATTGTAGCTATATTAGGGTTTATTTTACAGGTAAGTATTTAGCTTTAAATAGGATTAATTTATTTAATAAGAGTTAATTTATTTCGTTATATGTAAATTATATTTAAGTTAGGGGGGTGTTAGTGTTAGGGTTAGACTTAGCTTTAGGGGTTAATACATTTATTAGAATAGCGGTGAGCTCCGATCGGAAGATTAGGGGTTAATAATTGAAGGTAGGTGTCGGCGATGTTAGGGAGGGCAGATTAGGGGTTAATACCATTTATGATAGGGTTAGTGAGGCGGATTAGGGGTTAATAACTTTATTATTGTAGCGCTCAGGTCCGCTCGGCAGATTAGGGGTTAATAAGTGTAGGTAGGTGTCGGCGACGTTGTGGGGGGCAGATTAGGGGTTAATAAATATAACATAGGGGTCGGCGATGTTAGGGCAGCAGATTAGGGGTACATAGGGATAACGTAGGTTGCGGCGGTTTACGGAGCGGAAGATTAGGGGTTAAAAGTGTAATGCAGGGGTCAGCGATAGCGGGGGCGGCAGATTAGGGGTTAATAAGTGTAAGGTTAGGGGTGTTTAGACTCGGGGTACATGTTAGAGTGTTAGGTGCAGACGTAGGAAGTGTTTTCCCATAGGAAACAATGGGGCTGCGTTAGGAGCTGAACGCTGCTTTTTTGCAGGTGTTAGGTTTTTTTTCAGCTCAAACAGTCCCATTGTTTCCTATGGGAGAATCGTGCGCGAGCACGTTTTTGATGCCGGCCGCGTCCGTAAGCAACTCTGGTATCGAGAGTTGCATTTGCGGTAAAAATGCCCTACGCTCCTTTTTTGGAGCCTAACGCAGCATTTGTTTTAACTCTCGATACCAGAGTTAAATTTATGGTGCGGCCAGAAAAAAGCCCGCGGAGCGTTAACAGCCCTTTTACCGCCGAACTCCAAATCTAGGCCTTAGTTTTTTGACTAATGCTTGTTATGCCTAAAGGCACAAATTGTTTTGCCTATGCAATTCTGTGCTGCATGCTTAGCTAGAACACTTTAATTTAAAGATACATTGTTGCCCTCTGAGCACGTCTCTAAGGATGATGCTGTTCAAGCAATGCCACAGCTTTTTCCTCAAACGTCCCAAGCCTCTATGGTGTCACATACAGTGCCCTGCAGTTCCTCTCAGCCTCCTGGAGGAGTTTATTTGCCTGCAGATTTTGCTGCACAGGTATCTTCTACGGTATCTGCGGCATTATCTGCTTTTCCTATGCTGGGAAAACGCAAGAGGAAAATTAGACATTCAGATAGTAAGGTTTCTGTTCCGCCTACTGCTACGCAGGTTGCCCTCCCTCATAAGTCTGATGAGGAGGATACGCCGGTAGCTTCTGAGGGTGAAATCTCAGATTCGGACAGTATTATTCCTTCAACTGATACTGAAGAAGTAAACTTCAGATTTAAGATTAAACATCTTCGTGTACTGTTAAAGGAGGTATTGGCTACTTTGGACGACTCCGATACTTCTTTCGTTGTCAACCCTAAGAAGTCTAGTAAACTTGATAAATACTATAATGTTCCTTCCTCTGTGGAAGTTTTTCCTGTCCCAGACCGTGTGAGATTATTTTACAGGAATTAGAGAAGCCAGGGATTTTTCCTGTTGCTGATTCCATTAAAGATTCTTGGCGCACGGGGCCTAAAGTAGAAGGGGCTATTTCTACTCTGGCTAAGAGAACTATGATCCCTATAGAGGATAGCTGCTTCTTTAAGGATCACATGGACAAAAAGCTGGAAGCTTATTTGAAGAAGATGTATGTTCATCAAGGTCTTCAATGGCAACCTGCAGTTTGTATTGCCACAGTAGCAAGTGCGGCATCTTATTGGTACAACGCCTTGTCTGAATCAATTTTAATAGAGACTCCATTGGAGGAGATACAAGAAAGGAATAAGGCTCTCAAACTAGCCAATTCCTTTATTTCTGATGCTAACATACAAGTTATTAGACTTTGAGCCAAGATGTCTGGCTTCACTGTCCTAGCCCGCAGGGCATTGTGGCTAAAATCTTGGTTAGCTGATGTTACCTCTAAGTCCAAGCTTCTGGCGCTTCCTTACAAGGGGAAGACCTTGTTCGGTCCTGGTCTGGCAGAAATAATTTCTGATATTATGGGTGGAAAAGGGTCTTTTTTACCGCAAGACAAGAAGAACAGACTCAAAGGACGTCAAAGTAATTTTGTTCCTTTCGTAACTTCAAAGGTTAAAAGTCTTCCTCTTCGTGGAAGCCCACATCAGTCTTGGAATAAGGGGAATCAATGAAAGTAACCCTCCACTGAGTCTAAGTCAGCATGAAGGGTCGGCCCCCGGTCCGGGTTCGGATTAAGTGGGGGACAGACTTTCCCTGTTTTGTCAAGCGTGGAGACGGGATGTCCCAGATCCTTGGGCTGTGAACATAGTATCTCAGGGTTACAAAATAGAATTCAAAACTTTCCCTCCCAGGGGCAGATTCCACCTCTCAAGATTATCTACAGACCAGGTAAAAAGAGAGGCATTCTTGAACTGCGTTCAGGACCTTTCCTCCCTGGAAGTGATTGTTCCAGTTGTAGTAAGGGAACAGGCTCTAGGAGTCTATTCAAATCTGTTTGTGGTTCCCAAAAAAGAGGGAACTTTTCGACCCATTTTAGACCTAAAGTGCCTCTACAATTTTTTCAAGGTACCATCCTTCAAAATGAAAACAATTTGTTCCATTCTTCCTTTGGTTGAAGAGGGTCAGTTCATGACGACCATAGACCTGAAGGAGGCGTATCTTCATGTTCCCATCCACAGGGGTCATGTTAGGATCAGCTGCTGGCATGCTGTCACTTTAAGATATTATATAATGTGACCGGCACATCCTATATAAGCCTAGCCTTGAAGACCTAACGTTGCTAGGTAATTTGATTCCACAGAGGATCTTAACTCTAGCCTCATTTTGGATTTCTGCTGACATTGAGCTAACTACTTCTGTTCCTCTACAGATTTATTAACCGCAGCCTTTGTACGCTATTTCTGAGCTGTCGTTACCTTTCTGTTACCGTAACTTCCTTACAAGAGCACATACAGCCTGTTCCTGTTAGTTTCCCCTGAAGCATCGGATCAGCAACACGCCGGAGCGTGTGACGTCACTCTGCAGAGCGACGTGGAGAGACTCAGACACCGGACTCCTAGCAGCAATACCGCTTCCTACAACTAACAGCTCCGGAGGGCAGATCACAGTACGGTATAGACAGAGTGATATGTATTGCTTCTCAGCTCTTCTCTAATGACATTTGTATATATACATAGCTGCTGATTTCACTTTACCTGCAACGAGACTTCTGTATCATAATACAAGGGACTAGTTGGTTTCACATGTCTATGTCTTATGCTGCAGCCTTATATAAGAACTCACAAAAGCTTCTAACAGTGGTGTATGGATATACAATGCAACTGCACTTATGCAGGTTGTTTCTGTTTTTATATTTAGCTATCCAACAGCTCTAATAACCAAAGTTGTCAACAAGTCCTCACTTTTCCTACTAGCAAGGAATTCCTCCTTTGTCACTTGCTATATTTAGTATACCTAGTTTAGTGTTAGTCAGTATAGGTTTTACTTACTTCTGTATCTTCTTGTGTATAGGTACTGTGAATTACTGTTCCACATACAAACTGACCTATCTAAGGTCGCCCTCAGATCAATGAGCAAACCAGGGTTTGTCCGTGTGACAAGTCCCGCAGTGGGGTGTGAGACTGAGTGGTTGAAGATATATGTATATATATTTATAAGGGTGTTTGTGCTGAATCCTCACAGGTCATCACAAATACCTGAGATTTGCCTTTCTAGACAAACACTTTCAGTTTGTGGCTCTTCCGTTTGGCCTTGCCACAGCTCCCATAATTTTCTCAAAGGTTCTGGGGGCTCTCTTGACAGTGGCGCCATACCTGGACGACATATTGGTTCAGGTGCCATCTTTTTAACAAGCAAACTCTCATACTTAGATCTTGTTGTCTTTTCTACGTTCCCACGGTTAGAAAGTGAATCTGGAAAAGAGTTCCATTGTTCCATCTACAAGGGTGGTTTTCTTAGGGACCATAATAGATTCCCTATCTATGAAAAAATTTCTGACAGAGGTCAGAAAATCCAAAATTCTCTCCTCTTGCCTCTCTCTTCAATCTACTGTTCGGCCATAAGTGGCTCAATGTATGGAGGTAATTGGTCTGATGGTTGCTTCCATGGACATCATTCCCTTTGCTCGATTCCATTTGAGAGCTCTGCAATTATGCATGCTTAGACAATGGAATGGAGACCATTCGGATCTCTCTCAGAGGATAGATCTAGACCAATCTTTAAGAGACTCTCTCCCGTGGTGGCTTTCTTAGGACCATCTGTCTCAGGTCACATACTTCTGGAGACCTTTCTGGGTGATTGTGACCATGGACGCCAGCCTGCTAGGCTGGGGAGCAGTCTGGGACTCGTTAAAGGCTCAGGGTCTATGGACTCAGGAGGAGTCTGCTCTCCCCATAAACATCTTAGAGTTGAGAGCGATTTACAATGCTCTGATGGCTTGGTCTCAATTGTCCTTAGCCCGGTTTCAGTCGGACAACATCACCTCAGTGGCTTACATCAACCACTAGGGAGGAACTTGGAGTTCCTTAGCCATGAAGGAGGGGGCACGGATTATTCAGTGGGTGGAAACTTACAATTGTTGTCTATCTGACATCCACATTCCTGTAGTGGACAACTGGGAAGCGGATTTCCTGAGCAGACAGACATTTCATTCCAGGGAGTGGGCTCTCCATCTTAACCCTCAAATGGGGGGTGCCGGAGTTGGATCTGATGGCATCTTGGCAGAACGCCAAGCTTCCAAGATACAGTTCAAGGTCAAGAGATCCTCAGGCCGCGCTGATAGATGCTCTGGCGGTTCCTTGGGATTTCGGTCTAGCATACCTGTTGTCTTTTCTCCAGGAAGGTCTGGAGAAAGGGTTGTCAGTCAGTTCTCTGAAAGGTCAGATTTCTGCATTATCTATTTTGTTACACAAGCATCTGGCGGATGTGCCAGATGTTCAGAATCAGGCCTGTGTTTAAACCTGTTTCTCCTCCTTGGAGCCTTAATTTGTTCTTAAAGTTTTGCAGCAGGCTCCATTTGAGCCAATTCATTCCATAGATATTAAGTTGCTATCTTGGAAGGTTTTGTTTCTTATTGCTATCTCTTCTGCTCAGAGAGTTTCAAAACTCTCTGCTATGCAGTGATTTGTCTTACCTTATCTTTCATGCGGATAAGGCAGTTCTTCGTACTAAATTGGGGTTTCTTCCTTAAGTGGTTTCGGATAGAAATAGTTATCAGGAAATTGTTGTTCCTTCTCTCTGTCCCAATCCTTCTTCTCATAAAGAACGTCTGTTGCACAACTTGGATGTTGTGCATGCTCTAAAATTCTACCAACAGGCGACTAAGGATTTTCACCAGTCTTCTGTCTGTTTGTTTCTCAGGAAAGCGTAAGGGTCAGAAGGCTACTTCTACATCTCTTTCCCTCTGGTTGAGTAGTATGCTTAGTTTTGCTTATGAGACTGCTGGACAGCAGTCTCTGAGAGAATTACAGCTCATTCCACTAGGGCTGTCTTCTCTTCTTGGGCTTTCAAAGATGAAGCTTCTGTGGAACAGCTTTGCAAGGCTGCAACTTGATCCTCTCGGCATACTTTTTCTAAATTTTACAAATTTGATAATTTTGCCTCGGCTAAGGCCTCTTTTGGGAGAAAGGTTCTTCAAGTGGTGTTGCCTTCTGTTTAGGTATGCCTGTCTTGTTCTCCCTCCGGTTCATTCTGTGTCCTCTAGCTTGGGTATTGGTTCTCACTAGTAATTGAATGACATTGTGGACTCTCCATATCTTAGGAAAGAAAACAAAATTTATGCTTACCTGATAAATTTCCCTCTTTCCGGATATGGAGAGTCCACAACCCCACCCTTTATTAAGACAGTTATTTTTTACTTAACCTCAGGCACCTCTACACCTTTGTGTTATTCTTTTTCAATTTCCCTTCGGTCGAATGACTGGGTATTATGGGTAGGGGAGTGAAACTTAACAGCTTTGCTGTGGTGCTCTTTGCCTCCTCCTGCTGGCCAGGAGTGATATTTCCACTAGTAATTTAATGACGTTGTGGACTCTCCATATCCGGAAATAAAGAAATTTATCAGGTAAGCATAAATTTAGTTTTTTTAAAAAATGCATTAAAAAGTTTTAAGGACTCAAAGGAAGACGTTTTGATAATCTGCCAGCTATCAAACATCCATAACAGCATCTATATAAGATTTCTCAAACATCCTTACATTGGGTTGCTCTGCTACAGTTTTGGTTTGCTGGTTTCATGATACTAGAGACACAAATTGGACATATAAGGCCTAGAGCAGAAGCTTAACATTATGTAACCCCCCCGGAGACTGGGTTATTTTGCCACTACTGTCTTCTATCTATCTATTGGGTACCTATAGAGCGCAAACTAATCACCTGTGAGGGTCTCAAGGCGCTAACATAAATGACTGTAACACATCTCTGGAATCCTACCAAAAGGAGTCTTATTTTGTTTATTCTGATAGCCAGCAGCCATGCATGCCGAAACGCTATTACAACACCTGAAGGCCATCTTTCTTAGAGTGGAAGAACTCCTTCACCCTAATGGATAAGATGCTGCCCGATTACATATTACAAAGTATTGGGGATGGTACTATGGGATTTACACAGTCAGACCATATTATGGAGACACAGCTTTTCTCTAATAGTGAAATGCCAATCCATCAGACATCGATGAATGACAAAGTAGAAGTTCTGAAGCAAAGAAAATGTCTCAATGACAGACCACAGACATCACAAGATACTTCATTGCCTCCTCCTATTAATAAAGAACACCGGATCCCGACACCTAAGTCTAGGGAAAAATTACCCATTGAGGGATACTTTAGATATACAGAGAACTATAACATTCTACTATCACTTCCTACCATGGAGGGCGGGAGTCTGGTCATTTGCAGTACAGCTCAATCTTGCTGATGCACTAACCTTAGACTATGCCTCTGATGGTCCACCACTACTCTCTCTGCTCAAACCTGTGGAATACCCCATACAGGCAGCATAATGGCTTGATAGTATCCCATTCACTATATTGCATGCAACGGATAAGTACAATTGCAATATCGATCACCACAATATTGTACCAATTTGTTGGTGGATCTCAACACTAATGGTATGCTGACATGGACTCTGCCTTATAAAAAGAGACTTGGATTTCCCCATTGTGCTCCTGTTGGGACAGTTGTATGCTGTGCTTTTATATGGACAGGTTTGATCCAACCTTCAGAGAGAGTTAATGTGATATGGATTAGATCATTATACTTTAAGTTGCTGTGTATAATGTAATCTATATTTAGGTGCAACATTATCTAATAATATGGTTGTCTACATGTTTGACTGTTTAAAGTTGTGTTTTTATAGTAAGCTGCTACTGTTAACGATATTATTTAAGTCCCCTAATATGCAGTCTTTAGTTTTATAATGCAGAAATCATCTAATATTTTAAAGAAATATTGCTTACAATTTTCTTTATTTAGCATAATATTTGCGGGGTTTGGTTGTGTGGGTTGTGGGTTTTACTGTTGGGTGTTGTTTGTATTTCATTTTACAGGTAAAAGAGCTGATTTCTTTGGGGCAATGCCCTGCAAAAGGCCATTTTAAGGGCCATTGGCAGTTTAGTGTAGGCTAGGGCTTTTTTTTTTTTTTTTTTTTTGGGGGGGTGCTTTTTTATTTTGATAGGGCTAATAGATTAGGAGTAATTCGTTTTTATTTTAGACAATTTCTTTTTTATTTTGTGTAAATTAGTGGGGGGGGGGGGGTTTGGTAATTTAGATAAATGTATTTTGTTAATGTAATTGATTTAATTTTATTGTAATGTTAGGTGTTAGTGTAACTCAGGTTAGGTTTTATTTTACAGGTAACTTTGTATTTATTTTAACTAGGTAGCTAATAAATAGTTAATAACTATTAATTAACTAGTCTACCTAGTTAAAATAAATACAAACTTACCTGTGAAATAAAAATAAAACTTAAGCTAGCTACAATGTAACTATTAGTTATATTGTAGCTAGCTTAGGGTTTATTTTACAGGTAAGTATTTTGTTTTAAATAGGAATTAGTTAGTTATTAATAGTAGGTTTAATTTAGATTTATTTTAATTATATTTAATTTAGGGGGTGTTAGGGTTAGGGTTACGTTAGGGTTAGGTTTAGGGGTTAATAGATTTATTATAGTGGCGGAGTGGGTGGACGGCAGATTAGGGGTTAATAATATTTAAATAGTGTTTGTGATGCGGGAGGGCGGCAGTTTAGAGGGTAATAATTGTATTATAGCGGCGACAATGTCGTAGAGCAGCGGAATAGGGGTTAATACATTTTTTAAGAGGCGACGATGTCCGGAGCAGGAGATTAAGGGTTAATAATTTTATTTTATTATTTGCGATGCGGGAGGGCCTCGGTTTAGGGGTTAATAGGTAGTTTGTGGGTGTTAATGTACTTTTTAACACTTTAGTTATGAGTTTTATGCTACAGCTTTGTAACGTAAATCTCATAACTACTGACTTTAGATGGTGGTACGAATCTTGTCAGTATAGGGTGACCGCTCATTTATTTGGCCTCCCAGGCAAAACTCGTAATACCGGTGCTATAGGAGTCCCATTGAAAAAGGACTTTTTAAACAGTGCGGTACTGACGTTGCGTGGGGGCCAAAAAAGTGTGCGGTACACCTATACCTACAAGACTCGTAATAGCAGCGTTAGGGAAAAAGCAGCATTATACTCATAACGCAAAACTCGTAATCTGGCTATTTATTTGTTTTCCTTTGTAGTTAAGGCTTTTCTATTATTCTTGATGTGAGTTTTAGTTTTATGCTCTTTTGCCTGTACAAATTGTATTTCTATGTATATCCTCAATAAAAATTAAAAAAAAGGCTCAAAGATATGAGGTCTTAGGTGTTAGACACAATAGAGATACATACATACATACACATGCCTAAATATGGATGTTTATTTATATGTGTATATATGTATTTACAGAGATACAGTATCTCACAAAAGTGAGTACACCCTTCACATTTTTGTAAATATTTTATTATATATTTTCATGTGACAACACTGAAGAAATGACACTTTGCTACAATGTAGTGAGTGTACAGCCTGTCTTAACGGTGTAAATTTGCTGTCCCTTCATTTCCACTTAGGGATGTACTCACTTTTGTTGCCAATGGTTTAGACATTAATGGCTGTGTGTTGAGTTATTTTGAGGGGACAGCAAATTTACATTGTTATACAGGCTGTACACTCATCTCACAAAAGTGAGTACACCCCTCACATTTTTGTAAATATTTTATTATATATTTTCATGTGACAACACAGAAGAAATGACACTTTGCTACAATGTAGTGAGTGTACAGCCTGTCTAACGGTGTAAATTTGCTGTCCCCTCAAAATAACTCAACACACAGCCATTAAGGTCTAAACCATTGGCAACAAAAGTGAGTACACCCCTAAATGGAAATCTCCAAATTTTGCCCAAAGTGTCAATATTTTGTGTGGCCACCAGTATTTTCCAGCACTGCCTTAACCCTCTTGGGCATGGAGTTCACCAGAGCTTCACAGGTTGCCACTGGAGTCCTCTTTCACTCCTCCATGACAACATAACAGAGCTGGTGGATGTTAGAGACCTTGCTCTCCCCTACCTTCCGTTTGAGGATGCCCTACAGATGCCCAATAGGGTTTAGGTCTGGAGACATGCTTGGCCAGTTCATCACCTTTACCCACATCTTCTTTAGCAAGGCAGTGGTCCTCTTGGAGGTGTGCTTGGGGTCGTTATCATGTTGGAATACTGCCCTGTGGCCCAGTCTCTGAAGGGAGGAGATCATGTTCTGCTTCAGTATTTCACAGTACATGTTGGCATTCATGGTTCCCTCAATTAACTGTAGCTCCCCAGTGCCAGCAGCACTCATGCAGGCCCAGACCATGACACCCTCACCACCATGCTTCACTGTAGGCAAGAAACACTTGTCTTTGTACTCCCTCACATGGTTGCCGCCACACACGCTTGACACCATCTGAACCAAATAAGTTTATCTTGGTCTCATCTGACCACAGGACATGGTTCCAGTAATCCATGTCCTTAGTCTGCTTGTCTAGAGCAAACTGTTTGCGGGCTTTCTTGTGCAACATCTTTAGAAGAGACTTCCTTCTGGGACAACAGCCATGCAGACCAATTTGATGAAGTGTGCGGCTGACCCCCCACCCCTTCAATCTCTGCAGCAATGCTGGCAGCACTCATATGTCTATTTCCCAAAGACAACCTCTGGATATGACAATGAGCACGTTCACTCAACTTCTTTGGTCGACCATGGTGAGGCCTGTTGTGAGTGGAACCTGTCCTGTGAAACGACTGTATGGTCTTGCCCACCGTGCTCCAGCTCAGTGTCAGGGTCTTGGCAATCTTCTTATAGCCTAGGCCAGTGTTTTTCAACCAGTGTGCCGTGGCACACTAGTGTGCCGTGAGAGATCCTCAGGTGTGCCACGGCAGACTGACAACAGTGTGACATATTTTTTAAACTTTGCTTGTTTTTTACTCCCAGTGCAGGGGTAGTTTGTAGGAGGCATGGCATAACAGCACAATACATACAGTATGTGTGTGTTTGTGTGTATGTGTATATATATATGCTGTATTAGGCTACAATGTATGATTTTTTTAAAATTATGGGATGGTGGTGTGCCACAGGATTTTTTAATGTAAAAAAGTGTGCCACGGCAAAAAAAAGGTTAAAAATCACTGGCCTAGGCCATCTTTATGTAGAGCAACAATTCTTTTTTTCAGATCCTCAGAGAGTTCTTTGCCATGAGATGCCATGTTAAACTTACAGTGACCAGTATGAGAGAGTGTGAGAGCGATAACACCAAATTTAACACACCTACTCCCCATTCACACCTGAGATCTTGTAACACTAACGAGTCACATGACACCGGGGTGGGAAAATGGCTAATTAGGCCCAATTTGGACATTTCCACTTGGGGTGTACTCACTTTTGCTGCCAATGGTTTAGACATTAATGGCTGTGTGTTGAGTTATTTTGAGGGGACAGCAAATTTACACTGTTATACAGGCTGTACACTCACTACTTTGCATTGTAGCAAAGTGTAATTTCTTCAGTGTTGTCACATGAAAAGATATAATAAAATATTTACAAAAATGTGAGGGGTGTACTCACTTTTGTGAGATACTGTATATACACATATAAACACATAAATACATATGTGTGTGTGTGTATATATATATATATATATATATATATATACATACACAGTATATATACCACACATATACAGTGCCCTCCACTAATATTGGCACCCTTGGTAAATATGAGCAAAGAAGGCTGTTAAAAATTGTCTTTATTGTTTATTTAACTTTTTGATATTTTGTTCAAAAAGTACACAAAAATACTCTGCTCTCATAGATATCAAACAATTGCAATCACAACACAGGTTTATCCAACAAAATTGTTTTTGTTAGCACGGGTTAACGCTACTTAAGAGCTCTGGTTAACTGTTATGCAAGACAAAAAAGTTGAACAAAACACATCAGTAATACATTAAACAGTACAGTTACACTCATAATAACACTATTAAAATGTATTTTTTTTTAAATGAATTACAAAGTTATAAGGACTCAAATATATGATGTCTCAGGTGTTAGAAAAAAATAGAGATACATACTTACACATCTAAATATGGATATGTGTGTATATATATATATATATATATATATATACAGTATATATATGTGTGTGTGTGTACAAATGTATTTATATGTATTTACAGACATACTGTATACACATAAATACATATGTATACATGTAAAGACATATATAGAAGTGCATTGGAGCCCTTTGCAGTCATGTAGTTGACAACATGAAAAATTATATTTATGCAATATTCATCCTATATAATAAATGGCCAAGTATGTTTGTCAGATGCAGTCATGCGCAGTAGAGACTGTACGTGACAAACATACCTGGCCGTTTGGATCCTGACACTCAGCACAGAGCAAGGCTGAAGCGGAGTGTCAGGGGGCATGGCCAATGGGAGCGTTGCGATGGGAGCGTGACCGGGTGTGACGAGGGGCGTGACCGGGCGCGGTGATGGGGCGTGACCGGGTGTGGCGAGGGCATGGTTGGGCGGGTGTCACCATGATGGGGCGTGGCTGGGCGGGGTGCCGTTATGGGGGCGTGGCCAGAGAGGCAAAGGGTTTGAATTTAAGACAGAGCCAGAGAGGGAGCAAGAGAAAAAGAGGGGAGAGAACAAAAGAGGAGGCAGAGAGAGCAAAATAAAGAGGGGAGAGAGCCGGGGAGAGAGAGTGCAAAGGAGAGCGGGAGAGAGCAGAAAAGAGAGGGGGGAGAGAAAGCAAAAGAGAGGGGGGAGAGAGCAAGGGGTGGGACCGCTGTACTGCAAAAAATGTCCCGTGTACACAGGCTTTAGTACTAGTATTTAATAAAACATTTAACTGTGTTTTGTAAATATTTCATATTCTAATGTTCTTCACATAGAATAATATGTTCTAAGTATTTTGAAATAGATATTCCTAAATATAATTGTATATATTTATACCTATATACCTATATACAGTATAATCATATATATAAATAGGTATCAATAAATATTTCTTTCCTAAGATATGGTGAGTCCACGGCTTGAGTAATTACTGTTGGGAATATCACTCCTGGCCAGCAGGAGGAGGCAAAGAGCACCACAGTTAAACTGCTAAGTATCACTCCCTTACCCACAACCCTCAGTCATTCTCTTTGCCTTCAATGCATGGAGGAGGTGAAGTTAAGGTAAGAAGGGAATTGAGAAGCACTCGAGTGTCAGCAAGTAAAAACATTTATTGGACAGTAACAAATGTTACATGAACGCAAAGTGAGGAGTAAATACTCCTAGGTAAAATGCAGAGCAAAGTTAACAAAAAGGGAGTGCAGGGGCACTAGAACAAACGGCTTACGCGTTTCGGCCTAAGCCTTACTCATAGCCATATTAAAACAGTGTGACAAACAAACCTGTTATAAAACCTTGCCCATGCACCAATTGGCCGCCCGGTAAACACCTCTCTAAAGGCCGGCCAATCCTAAGTGTGTAATGTTACACACCCCTGTCTAACACACCCACCCCGTTTCCTTATAGTTAAAGCAATCAACACACCCACAAAGCGTTATTAACACCAGATTGATTGGTAGCTGGTCGGATGTCTATCCTCTTCGCTCTGTGTGTACCCGGGGTCACCACATTGAAGAGACTTCGGTGCACGCAGCATAAGCCGCTCCGCCCAGTGACGTCAGCAAGCATCACATGCCCCCCGGCAACACACGTAGCGAGAGAGAGGAGCCTGTTGTCACAGATACCAGCTGACTGATACTCTAAGAGTCAGCACAGCACTGGCAATTATGCCAATTAGAATTCCATATATATGAGTGTCAAAAAATGACATGACACAAGGCTCACGATAGAGATCCCACCGCACTAGGGTCTGAACAATGAAATTATCAAAAAACAATTATGCAAACATAGTCTACTCTCATTCTCAATTCATGTATATAATAGTAACAAATAGTCAGAGATGAAAATAAAATAGGGAACAAATACATAATGAATGCTTTGAAAAAAATTAATTAAATTGAAATAGAGATTCCAATTAAATTGAAAAGAAAAGAAAGGGACAAATGGGACGGAAAAAATCAGAATCTATAACAACCAGATTCCTCTTAACCCATAACTATTTTGAATTCGGTGGGGATTTTTATCTCCAAAGACGGAGCACAGCGATGGGGGCGAAATTTGCCCCCTCCTATGCCAACCTGTTTATGGGTTGGTGGGAGCTGTCCCACGTCTTTGGGGATTCGAATCCCCACCGGAGTGAGATCATATGGTTTGGACGCTACATAGATGACCTCCTCTTTATTTGGAGGGGCTCTGAATCCCATCTGGAGGAGTTCAGTACCTACTTAAACATGAATACAGTTGGTATTGAGTTTACCTCGGAAATACGGGACTCACAAGTGAATTTTCTGGATATTACCCTTATTGGCATCCCAGGCAAAGAGGTAGCCACTGAGGTGTACTATAAACCTATAGCGGGAAACTCCCTCCTTCACGCCTCTAGCTGCCATCCCCGAAGGGTCTTCGGGGGTGTGGCCAAGAGCCAGTTCATCCGCCTGAAGAGGAATTGCTCTGTACCATCTGTCTATGAGGCGAGTGCGGATGAGTTGGCTCTGAAATTAAGTGAGAGAGGTTATAACATGCGGACCATAGTGAAGGCTAGACAAGCTGTGGAGAGGATCCCTCGGGCTAAACTATTAGACCCAGGCAGTAGTAAAAGGAGAGAGGCCCATGTGTGGGACAGACCTGACCCCAAGGTCACTTTCATCACAGAGTACTCTAGACAGTATCATGAGATCTGTCAGATTGTGGGTAAACATCTTAAGCTCTTGTCAGCGGATGACGGTCTCACTGATGTAATTGACCGGGGGATCAGGTTTGCATACAAAAGGAACAAAACTATTGGAAATTCGGTTTCACCTACCAGAATTAAACCTATTGGCTCCATTGCCTCCTCTTGGCTGACCTGCTTGGGTACCTTCAGATGTCACTATCATGCGTGTGTTGCGTGTGAAAGATTATCAGTGGGCAATTCGTTTGTTTCTTCAGCAACAGGCGAGAGATTTGAAATGAAATTTTGCTTGAATTGCAGACATACTTTTGTCATATATCTTATCACATGCAACACATGCTCGCTACAGTACATGGGTCTCACCACAAGGGAGGCCAGAACACGTATTAAAGAACACCTGTCCGACATCAGGATGGGCACACTAACTACCCCTCTTGTAAAACATTTTGTAGATGAGCATCAGAAGTCGTCCAGATCTTTTGCCTGGACCCTCATCGACAGGGTACCACACAAGAGGGGTTTGGCTGATCGAACTTCCAAATTGGGAGAGAGGGAGGCCTTCTGGATGTTTAAACTGAGAACCAGGTTTCCAGAAGGCCTCAACTCTGAGTTCGATCTGATCAATTTTTGGTCAACCTAATCTGACTTATTGAACACTCACTCCTTGGTGCTCTTTTTGTTCACCTCATGACCCTCTAGGACCTATTTAGTTCATTGTAGACGCCCTGTCTGGGGAGACCCGGCTTATGACCCATCTTATGGGTCGGTTTTCAATATCAATAAGTTCAGCTGGATTTCTATCCGGTTATTATGTAAAAAAAAAAGATTTTTGGCACGTTAGGTAACTGTTTAGTACCGGCGTGGGGTGTAAGATTACCCACTAACTGTGGTCTTTCCCGCCAGGGTGTGCAAGACAGAAGAATAATTTGTCCTAGTATCTCCCTTGTCAACAATTTTTCCATTGGTTCTTTGTTATAGATTCTGATTTTTTCCGTCCCATTTGTCCCTTTCTTTTCTTTTCAATTTAATTGGAATCTCTATTTCAATTTAATTAATTTTTTTCAAAGCATTCATTATGTATTTGTTCCCTATTTTATTTTCATCTCTGACTATTTGTTACTATTATATACATGAATTGAGAATGAGAGTAGACTATGTTTGCATAATTGTTTTTTGATAATTTCATTGTTCAGACCCTAGTGCGGTGGGATCTCTATCGTGAGCCTTGTGTCATGTCATTTTATATATGGAATTCTAATTGGCATAATTGCCAGTGCTGTGCTGACTCTTAGAGTATCAGTCAGCTGGTATCTGTGACAACAGGCTCGTCTCTCTCGCTACGTGTGTTGCCGGGGGGCATGTGATGCTTGCTGACGTCACTGGGCGGAGCGGCTTATGCTGCGCGCACCGAAGTCTCTTCAATGTGGTGACCCCGGGTACACACAGAGCGAAGAGGATAGACATCCGACCAGCTACCAATCAATCTGGTGTTAATAACGCTTTGTGGGTGTGTTGATTGCTTTAACTATAAGGAAACGGGGTGGGTGTGTTAGACAGGGGTGTGTAACATTACACACTTAGGATTGGCCAGCCTTTAGAGAGGTGTTTACCGGGCGGCCAATTGGTGCATGGGCAAGGTTTTATAACAGGTTTGTTTGTCACACTGTTTTAATATGGCTATGAGTAAGGCTTAGGCCGAAACGCGTAAGCCGTTTGTTCTAGTGCCCCTGCACTCCCTTTTTGTTAACTTTGCTCTGCATTTTACCTAGGAGTATTTACTCCTCACTTTGCGTTCATGTAACATTTGTTACTGTCCAATAAATGTTTTTACTTGCTGACACTCGAGTGCTTCTCAATTCCCTTCTTGCTTTATGTTTATGTTTTTGGCCTGAGTGAGCACGGAGTTTTCAGCAAGTGGCTGCGGGATGGCTCATTAACCAATGGATCACTTGTGTTCAGACTGAAGACCGTTGTTCTCCGTGGGATGTGGACTACTGACGAAGTGGATACAGATACAGTCACAGGTCGGATATCCTGAGAGGTGGCCTGCTTGTATTACAAGGTATGTGCGCTACAGCTTATGGAGAACTGTGTTACATTGCTTTTTACCGTATGAGTTAGTGAAGATTCGTGTAACCGGAAGGTCTGTCTTTGAACGCATTGACGGACAGGAGAATTGAGGTTACCTCCCTGTCGTTTGTCACATCTGCCTATCAGGGGTGGGGACAACACGTATTGGATATGTTTATAAAGGATGTTATCCGTTACTGGCAGTAATAGCATACAGTCCGCCACTACCCCCTCTGGTTTGTTTTACACCCAATTTATTTCTTGCCTCACTTTCTACTAGTGAAGTTAAGGTGTCTGAAGAAAATTTTAGATTTTATCTACAAGCAAGTTTTGGGGTATAGCCGTATTCCACGTCATTCCTTGCAGTCGGGTAGTGGTGGCTTTTAAGCAGTTAGGAACTTGTAAAAATGTACTTACTGCGTTTTCCTAACAATTGCTGCCCTAGTTTAGAAAGCCAGAGTTGGCTACTCTGTTCTTTCTTTTTCAAAGGTCTCTGTGAGAAACTGTGTCCTCTCATACCTTGTAACTGTCTACATGCCGGACAGCGGAGCAGGTACGTGCTTTTTCTTCCAGTTGGGGAGACCATGCACTTAACAAATTAAAAACACTGCTTTTTTTATTGGGACATAGATAATCTATGGGTTACACTGGGGCATGAAGCAGACACTGTAGCATGTGTGAGGGTAACATTTAAACTCCTTTAAAAAGAAAGAGTAAAATGTTTTTATTAGGCTTTATTTTCTGACACATATTTACTTGATAAAACAATAGAAGTTTAAAGGGACAGTCTAGGCCAAAATAAACTTTCATGATTCAGATAGAGCATGTAATTTTAAAAATTTTCCAATTTACTTTTGTCACCAATTTTGCTTTGTTCTCTTGGTATTCTTAGTTGAAAGCTTAACCTAGGAGGTTCATATGCTAATTTCTTAGACCTTGAATCCAACCTCTTTCAGATTGCATTTTAACAGTTTTTCACCACTAGAGGGTGTTAGTTCACATATTTCATATAGATAACACTGTGCTTGTGCACGTGAAGTTATCTGGGAACAGGCACTGATTGGCTAGACTGCAAGTCTGTCAAAAGAACTAAAAAAAGGGGCAGTTTGCAGAGGCTTAGATACAAGATAATCACAGAGGTTAAAAGTATATTATTATAACTGTGTTGGTTATGCAAAACTGGGGAATGGGTAATAAAGGGATTATCTATCTTTTAAAACAATAAAAATTATGGTGTAGACTGTCCCTTTAAACTGAAAGTAAGGCTGAATTTTCTATTTCAGGAGCTTATTCATTTCCCCTTTGCTCTAAAATAAAACGATTCAAAATTTTAAACTGTCAGGTTTGAAAAAACGGTTATTTCTGGTACTCAGTGTACCAGAAAGTAGTGCCTCTCTTTGTCGCAGCAGTAATTTGAGCTCAGCAGTTGTGACCACATGACCGGCTTTACTTCATAACGTTTCTGAGGAAAAAGTTGTTTTTCTCTATTTCTGGGTGATCTGGTCTTAAAGGGACACTGAACCCAATTTTTTTCTTTTGTGATTCATATAGAGCATGCAATTTTAAACAACTTTCTAATTTACTCCTATTATCAAATTTTCTTCGTTCTCTTGCTTTCTTTATTTTAAAAAGAAGGCATCTAAGCTATTTTCTTTCATGTAATTAGCAAGAGTCCATGAGCTAGTGACGTATGGGATATACATTCCTACCAGGAGGGGCAAAGTTTCCCAAACCTCAAAATGCCTATAAATACACCCCTCACCACACCCACAATTCAGTTTTACAAACTTTGCCTCCCGTGGAGGTGGTGAAGTAAGTTTGTGCTAGATTCTACGTTGATATGCGCTTCGCAGCAGGCTGGAGCCCGGTTTTCCTCTCAGTGTGCAGTGAATGTCAGAGAGATGTGAAGAGAGTATTGGCTATTTGAATTCAATGGTCTCCTTCTACGGGATCTATTTCATAGGTTCTCTGTTATCGGTCGTAGAGATTCATCTCTTACCTCCCTTTTCAGATCGACGATATACTCTTATATACCATTACCTCTACTGATTCTCGTTTCAGTACTGGTTTGGCTATCTACTATATGTAGATGAGTGTCCTGGGGTAAGTAAGTCTTATTTTCTGTGACACTCTAAGCTATTGTTGGGCACTTTATTTATAAAGTTCTAAATATATGTCTTTAAACTTATATTTGCCATGATTCAGGATGATCAATATTCCTTATTTCAGACAGTCAGTTTTATTATTTGGGATAATGCATATGAATAATCATTTTTTTCTTACCTTAAAAATTGTTTCAATTGACTTTTTTCCCTGTGGGCTGTTAGGCTCGCGGGGCCTGAAAATGCTTCAATTTATTGCGTAATTCTTGGCGCCGACTTTTTTGGTGCAAAAAAATTCTGTTTGTCATTTCCGGTGTCAAACTTGACGCCGGAACTTGTTCGTGTTTGTGTAATTTTTTGACGTTTTGCGCCAAAAATGTCGGCATCACCGGATGTGGCGTCATTCTTGGCGCCAAAAATTCTAAGGCGCCAATAATGTGGGTGTCTTTTTTGGCGCTAAAAAATGTGGGCGTCATTCTTGTCTCCACCTTTTTTTCACATTATTTCAGTCTCATTCTTCATTGCTTCTGGTTGCTAGAGGCTTGTTCATTGGCATTTTTTTCCCATTCCTGAAACTGACATTTAAGGAATTTGATAAATTTTGCTTTATATGTTGTTTTTTCTTTTACATATTGCAAGATGTCTCACATTGACCCTGGATCAGAATCTACTTCTGGAAAGACGCTGCCTGATGCTGGTTCTACCAAAGTTAAGTGCATTTGTTGTAAACTTGTGGTAACTGTTTCTCCGGCTGTAGTTTGTGATGAATGTCATGATAAGCTTGCTAATGCAGATAGTATTTCCATTAGTAATATACCATTACCTGTTGCTGTTCCTTCAACATCTAATACTCAGGATGTTCCTGTTAATAAAAAAGAATTTGTTTTTCTAAATCTATTAGGAAGGCTATGTCTGTTATTCCTCCTTCCAGTAAACGTAAAAGGTCTTTAAAAACTTCTCATTTTTCAGATGAATTTTTAAATGACCGTCATCATTCTGATTTGTCTGTTTCTGATGAGGATATTTCTGGTTAAGAGGATTCTGTCTCAGATATTGACACTGATAAATCTTCATATTTATTTAAAATGGAATTTATTCGCTCTTTACTTAAAGAAGTTTTAATCGCATTAGAGATGGAGGATTCTAGTCCTCTTGATACTAAATCTACTAAGCGTTTAAATTCGGTTTTTAAACCTCCTATAGTTATTCCAGAAGTTTTTCCTGTCCCTGATGCTATTTCTGAAGTAATTTCTAGGGAATGGAATAATCTGGGTACTTCATTTACTCCTTCTCAAAGGTTTAAGAAATTGTATACTGTGCCATCTGACAGATTAGAGTTTTGGGACAAAATCCCTAAAGTTGATGGGGCTATCTCTACTCTTGCTAAACGGACTACTATTCCTACAGCAGATAGTACTTCCTTTAAGGATCCTTTAGATAGGAAGATTGAATCCTTTCTAAGCTTATTTATGTTCAGGTAATCTTCTTAGGCCTGCTATTTCTTTGGCTGATGTTGCTGCCGCTTCCACTTTTTGGTTGGAGGCTTTAGCACAACAAGTATCAGACCATAATGCTCATAGCATTGTTAAACTTCTTCAACATGCTAATAACTTTATTTGTGATGCCATCTTTGATATCATTAGAGTTGATGCCAGGTATATGTCTTTAGCTATTTTAGCTAGAAAAGCTTTATGGCTTAAAACTTGGAATGCAGATATGTCTTCTAAGTCAACTTTGCTTTCTCTTTCTTTCCAAGGTAATAAATTATTTGGTTCCCAGTTGGATTCTATTTCAACTGTTACCGGGGGGAAAGGAACTTTTTTGCCTCAGGACAAAAAATCTAAAGGTAAATATAGGGCTGCTAATCATTTTGTTCCTTTCATCAGAATAAGGAACAGAAGCCTGACCCTTCCCCTAAAGGAACGGTTTCTGTTTGGAAACCTTCTCCAATCTGGAATAAATCCAAGCCTTTTAGAAATTCAAAACCAGCTCCCAAGTCCACATGAAGGTGCGGCCCTCATTCCAGCTCAGCTGGTAGGGGGCAGGTTACGATTTTTCAAAGACATTTGGATCAATTCGATTCACAGTCTTTGGATTCAGAGCATTGTTTCACAAGGGTACAGAATAGGTTTCAAGGTAAGGCCGCCTGCAAAGAGATTTTTTCTCTCTCGCATTCCAATAAATCCAGTGAAGGCTCAGGCATTTCTGAAATGTGTTTCAGATCTCGAGTTGGCTGGAGTAATTGTGCCAGTTCCAGTTCTGGAACAGGGTCTGGGGTTTTACTCAAATCTATTCATTGTACCAAAGAAGGAGAATTCCTTCAGACCAGTTCTGGATTTAAAGATATTGAATCGTTATGTAAGGATACCAACATTCAAAATGGTAACTATAAGGACTATTCTGCCTTTTGTTCAGCAAGGGCATTATATGTCCACAATAGATTTACAGGATGCATATCTTCATATTCCGATTCATCAAGATCACTTTCAGTTTCTGAGATTCTCTTTTCTAGACAAGCATTACCAGTTTGTGGCCCTTCCGTTTGGCCTAGCAACAGCTCCAAGGATCTTTTCAAAGGTTCTCGGTGCCCTTCTCTCTGTAATCAGAGAACAGGGTATTGCGGTATTTCCTTATTTGGACGATATCTTGGTACTTGCTCAGTCTTCACATTCTGCAGAATCTCATACGAATCAACTTGTGTCGTTTCTTCAAAGACATGGTTGGAGGATCAATTTACCAAAGAGTTCATTGATTCCTCAGACAAAGGTAACCTTTTTGGGTTTTCAAATAGATTCAGTGTCCATGACCTTGTCTCTAACAGAAAAGAGACGTCTGAAATTGGTTTCAGCCTGTCGAAACCTTCAGTCTCAATCATTCCCTTCGGTAGCTTTATGCATGGAAATTCTATGTCTCATGACTGCTGCATCGGACGCAATCCCCTTTGCTCGTTTTCACATGCGACCTCTTCAGCTTTGTATGCTGAACCAATGGTGCAGGGATTACACAAAGATATCACAATTAATATCCTTAAATCCCAATGTACAACACTCTCTGACGTGGTGGATAGATCACCATCGTTTAGTCCAAGGGGCTTCTTTTGTTCGTCCAACCTGGACTGTGATCTCAACAGATGCGAGTCTGTCAGGTTGGGGAGCTGTATGGGGATCTCTGACAGCGCAGGGGGTTTGGGAATCTCAGGAGGCGAGATTACCAATCAACATTTTGGAAGCGATTTTCAGAGCTCTTCAGTTCTGGCCTCTTCTGAAGAGAGAATCGTTTATTTGTTTTCAGACAGACAATGTCACAACCGTGGCATATGTCAATCATCAGGGTGGGACTCACAGCCCTCAGGCTATGAAAGAAGTATCTCGGATACTTGTATGGGCGGAATCCAGCTCCTGTCTAATCTCTGCGGTTCACATCCCAGGTGTAGACAATTGGGAAGCGGATTATCTCAGTCGCCAGACGTTACATCCGGGCGAATGGTCCCTTCACCTATAGGTATTTCTTCAGATTGTTCAAATCTGTGGACTTCCAGAAATAGATCTGATGGCCTCTCATCTAAACAAGAAACTTCCCAGGTATCTGACCAGATCCAGGGATCCTCAGGCGGAAGCAGTGGACGCGTTGTCACTTCCTTGGAATTATCATCCTGCCTATATCTTTCCGCCTCTAGTTCTTCTTCCAAAAGTGATTTCCAAGATTCTAATGGAACGTTCGTTTGTACTGCTGGTGGCTCCAGCATGGCCTCACAGGTTTTGGTATGCGGATCTCATTCGGATGGCCAGTTGCCAACCTTGGACTCTTCCGTTAAGACCAGACCTTCTATCTCAAGGCCCTTTTTTCCATCAGGATCTCAAATCATTAAATTTGAAGGTATGGAAATTGAACGCTTGGGGCACGATCCGATATAGATCGCAGTTTGCGGCGCAAGCGAGGGAACCGGCGTTGCCCGCAGTTTCAGCTCGCAACTCGAGCTATCCCATATATGGCGCCGTCAGATGCTAACGTGCCGTAAGTCTGACAAACCAGCGATGTCCAGAAATCTGCGCAAGTACAAATTTCTGGCGTCGCCAGTGACTTGCGGCACGTTAGAAACTGCCGGCTCCTATAAAACCTGACTAAAGTCTAAATCACCCGCACTGTCTAACACGCCTCCCTAACATAGCCCGACACGTCTAACACGCCTCCCTAACATAGCCCGACACGTCTAACCCTCTATCCGCTATCCCCCCTCACTAGCCTAACAATAAAATATGTATTAACCCCTTAACCGCCGCTACCTAATAAAGTTATTAACCCCTAAACCGGCGCCAGCTATATTAAATCTATAACCCCCTAAAGTGAGCCCCTAACACCGCCGCCATCTACCTTACCTACCCCCTAAAGTGAGCCCCTACCCCGCCGCTATCTATTTTAAAATTATTAACCCCTAATCTAATCCCCCTACCCCGCCGCCATCTATATTAAATTATTCAACCCCTAAAATACTAAACTATCCCTACCACTAAACCTAAGTCTAACCCTACAAATAGCCCTGAAAAGGGCTTTTTGCATGGCATTGCCCCAAAGTAACAGCTCTTTTGCCAGCCCTTAAAAGGGCTTTTTGCGGGGCTTTGTCACAAAGTAAACTGCTCTTTTGCCTACAATCTACATCCCCCTACACCGCGGCCACCTATAATAAATGTATTGACCCCTAATCTAATCCCCCTACACCGCCGCCAGCTATATTAACTATATTAACCCTAATTATATTAGGGTTAATATAGTTAATATAGTTATTATATTATATATATTAACTATATTAACCCTAATTATATTAGGGTTCATATAGTTAATATCGTTATTATATTATATATATATTAAGTATAATAACCCTATCTAACTCTAACATCCTAACTAAACTCTTATTAAAATAAATCTAATATTAATATTATTAATTAAAATATTCCTATTTAAATCTAAATACTTACCTATAAAATAAACCCTAAGGCCTAGATTTAGAGTTCGGCGGTAAAAGGGCTGTTAACGCTCCGCGGGCTTTTTTCTGGCCGCACCATAAATTTAACTCTGGTATCGAGAGTTAAAACAAATGCTGCGTTAGGCTCCAAAAAAGGAGCGTAGGGCATTTTTACCGCAAATGCAACTCTCGATACCAGAGTTGCTTACGGACGCGGCCGGCATCAAAAACGTGCTCGTGCACGATTCCCCCATAGGAAACAATGGGACTGTTTGAGCTGAAAAAAAACCTAACACCTGCAAAAAAGCAGCGTTCAGCTCCTAACGCAGCCCCATTGTTTCCTATGGGAAAACACTTCCTACGTCTGCACCTAACACTCTAACATGTACCCCGAGTCTAAGCACCCCTAACCTTACACTTATTAACCCCTAATCTGCCACTCCCGCTATCGCTGACCCCTGCATATTATTATTAACCCCTAATCTTCCGCTCCGTAAACCGCCGCAACCTACGTTATCCCTATGTACCCCTAATCTGCTGCCCTAACATCGCCGACCCCTATGTTATATTTATTAACCCCTAATCTGCCCCCCACAACGTCGCCGACACCTACCTACACTTATTAACCCCTAATCTGCCGAGCGGACCTGAGCGCTACTATAATAAAGTTATTAACCCCTAATCCGCCTCACTAACCCTATCATAAATAGTATTAACCCCTAATCTGCCCTCCCTAACATCGCCGACACCTACCTTCAATTATTAACCCCTAATCTTCCGATCGGAGCTCACCGCTATTCTAATAAATGTATTAACCCCTAAAGCTAAGTCTAACCCTAACACTAACACCCCCCTAACTTAAATATAATTTACATCTAACGAAATAAATTAACTCTTATTAAATAAATTATTCCTATTTAAAGCTAAATACTTACCTGTAAAATAAATCCTAATATAGCTACAATATAAATTATAATTATATTATAGCTATTTTAGGATTAATATTTATTTTACAGGCAACTTGGTATTTATTTTAACTAGGTACAATAACTATTAAATAGTTAAGAACTATTTAATAGTTACCTAGTTAAAATAATAACAAATTTACCTGTAAAATAAATCCTAACCTAAGATGTAATTAAACCTAACACTACCCTATCAATAAAATAATTAAATAAACTACCTACAATTACCTACAATTAACCTAACACTACACTATCAATAAATTAAATAAACACAATTGCTACAAATAAATACAATTAAATAAACTAGCTAAAGTACAAAAAATAAAAAAGAACTAAGTTACAGAAAATAAAAAAATATTTACAAACATAAGAAAAATATTACAACAATTTTAAACTAATTACACCTACTCTAAGCCCCCTAATAAAATAACAAAGCCCCCCAAAATAATAAATTCCCTACCCTATTCTAAATTAAAAAAGTTACAAGCTCTTTTACCTTACCAGCCCTGAACAGGGCCCTTTGCGGGGCATGCCCCAAGAAGTTCAGCTCTTTTGCCTGTAAAAAAAAACATACAATACCCCCCCCCCAACATTACAACCCACCACCCACATACCCCTAATCTAACCCAAACCCCCCTTAAATAAACCTAACACTAATCCCCTGAAGATCTTCCTACCTTGTCTTCACCATCCAGGTATCACCGATCCGTCCTGGCTCCAAGATCTTCATCCAACCCAAGCGGGGGTTGGCGATCCATAATCCGGTGCTGAAGAGGTCCAGAAGAGGCTCCAAGGTCTTCATCCTATCCGGCAAGAAGAGGACATCCGGACCGGCAAACATCTTCTCCAAGCCGCATCTTCTATCTTCTTCCATCCGGTGCGGAGCGGGTCCATCTTGAAGCAGGCGACGCGGATCCATCCTCTTCTTCCGATGTCTCCCGACTAATGACGGTTCCTTTAAGGGACGTCATCCAAGATGGCGTCCCTCGAATTCCGATTGGCTGATAGGATTCTATCAGCCAATCGGAATTAAGGTAGGAATTTTCTGATTGGCTGATGGAATCAGCCAATCAGAATCAAGTTCAATCCGATTGGCTGATCCAATCAGCCAATCAGATTGAGCTCGCATTCTATTGGCTGATCGGAACAGCCAATAGAATGCGAGCTCAATCTGATTGGCTGATTGGATCAGCCAATCGGATTGAACTTGATTCTGATTGGCTGATTCCATCAGCCAATCAGAAAATTCCTACCTTAATTCCGATTGGCTGATAGAATCCTATCAGCCAATCGGAATTCGAGGGACGCCATCTTGGATGACGTCCCTTAAAGGAACCGTCATTAGTCGGGAGACATCGGAAGAAGAGGATGGATCCGCGTCGCCTGCTTCAAGATGGACCCGCTCCGCACCGGATGGAAGAAGATAGAAGATGCGGCTTGGAGAAGATGTTTGCCGGTCCGGATGTCCTCTTCTTGCCGGATAGGATGAAGACCTTGGAGCCTCTTCTGGACCTCTTCAGCACCGGATTATGGATCGCCAACCCCCGCTTGGGTTGGATGAAGATCTTGGAGCCAGGACGGATCGGTGATACCTGGATGGTGAAGACAAGGTAGGAAGATCTTCAGGGGATTAGTGTTAGGTTTATTTAAGGGGGGTTTGGGTTAGATTAGGGGTATGTGGGTGGTGGGTTGTAATGTTGGGGGGGGGGTATTGTATGTTTTTTTTTACAGGCAAAAGAGCTGAACTTCTTGGGGCATGCCCCGCAAAGGGCCCTGTTCAGGGCTGGTAAGGTAAAAGAGCTTGTAACTTTTTTAATTTAGAATAGGGTAGGGAATTTATTATTTTGGGGGGCTTTGTTATTTTATTAGGGGGCTTAGAGTAGGTGTAATTAGTTTAAAATTGTTGTAATATTTTTCTTATGTTTGTAAATATTTTTTTATTTTCTGTAACTTAGTTCTTTTTTATTTTTTGTACTTTAGCTAGTTTATTTAATTGTATTTATTTGTAGCAATTGTGTTTATTTAATTTATTGATAGTGTAGTGTTAGGTTAATTGTAGGTAATTGTAGGTAGTTTATTTAATTATTTTATTGATAGGGTAGTGTTAGGTTTAATTATATCTTAGGTTAGGATTTATTTTACAGGTAAATTTGTTATTATTTTAACTAGGTAACTATTAAATAGTTCTTAACTATTTAATAGCTATTGTACCTAGTTAAAATAAATACCAAGTTGCGTGTAAAATAAATATTAATCCTAAAATAGCTATAATATAATTATAATTTATATTGTAGCTATATTAGGATTTATTTTACAGGTAAGTATTTAGCTTTAAATAGGATTAATTTATTTAATAAGAGTTAATTTATTTCGTTAGATTAAAATTATATTTAAGTTAGGGGGGTGTTAGTGTTAGGGTTAGACTTAGCTTTAGGGGTTAATACATTTATTAGAATAGCGGTGAGCTCCGATCGGAAGATTAGGGGTTAATAATTGAAGGTAGGTGTCGGCGATGTTAGGGAGGGCAGATTAGGGGGTTAATACTATTTATGATAGGGTTAGTGAGGCGGATTAGGGGCTAATAACTTTATTATAGTAGCGCTCAGGTCCGCTCGGCAGATTAGGAGTTAATAAGTGTAGGTAGGTGTCGGCGACGTTGAGGGGGCAGATTAGGGGTTAATAAATATAATATAGGGGTCGGCGGTGTTAGGGGCAGCAGATTAGGGGTACATAGGGATAACGTAGGTGGCGGCGCTTTGCGGTCGGAAGATTAGGGGTTAATTATTGTAAGTAGCTGGCGGCGATGTTGTGGGGGGCAGATTAGGGGTTAATAAATGTAATATAGGGGTCGGCGGGGTTAGGGGCAGCAGATTAGGGGTACATAAGTATAACGTAGGTGGCGGTCGGCAGATTAGGGGTTAAAATTTTTAATCGAGTGGCGGCGATGTGGGGGGAGCTTGGTTTAGGGGTACATAGGTAGTTTATGGGTGTTAGTGTACTTTAGGGTACAGTAGTTAAGAGCTTTATAAACCGGCGTTAGCCAGAAAGCTCTTAACTCCTGCTATTTTCAGGCGGCTGGAATCTTGTCGTTAGAGCTCTAACGCTCACTGCAGAAACGACTCTAAATACCGGCGTTAGAAAGATCCCATTGAAAAGATAGGCTACGCAAATGGCGTAGGGGGATCTGCGGTATGGAAAAGTCGCGGCTGCAAAGTGAGCGTTAGACCCTTTAATCACTGACTCCAAATACCAGCGGGCGGCCAAAACCAGCGTTAGGAGCCTCTAACGCTGGTTTTGACGGCTACCGCCGAACTCTAAATCTAGGCCTAAGATAGCTACAATATAATTAATAATTACATTGTAGCTATGTTAGGGTTTATATTTATTTTACAGGTAAATTGTTAATTATTTTAACTAGGTCTAATAGCTATTAAATAGTTATTACCTATTTAATATCTACCTAGTTAAAATAATTACCCAATTACCTGTAAAATAAATCCTAACCTAAGTTACAAATACACCTACACTATCAATAAATTAAATAAACTACAAATATCTATCTAAAAATACAATTAAACTAAACTAAATTACAAAAAAAAACAAACACTAAATTACAAAAAATAAAAAAAAGATTACAAGATGTTTAAGCTAATTACACCTATTCTAAGCCCCCTAATAAAATAATAAAGCCCCCCAAAATAAAAAAAATTCCCTGCCCTATTCTAAATTAAAAAAAGTTCAAAGCTCTTTACCTTACCAGCCCTTAAAAGGGCCTTTTGTGGGGCATGCCCCAAATAATTCAGCTCTTTTGCATTTAAAAACATATACAATACCCCCCCCCCATTACAACCCACCACCCACATACCCCTATTCTAAACCCACCCAAACCCCCCTTTAAAAAGCCTAACACTACCCCCCTGAAGATCTCCCTACCTTGTCTTCACCACACCGGGTCGAACTCCTCATCCGATTCGGGCGATGTCTTGCTCCAAGCGGCAAAGAAGAATTCTTCCTCCGGCGACGTCTTCCTCCAAGCGGCAGCAAAGTCTTCTTCCTTCCGGCAGCATCTTCCATGAAGCGGCATCTTCAATCTTCTTTCTTCGCTCCGCCACCGCGGAGCATCCATCCCGGCCGATCAGCCAATAGAATGCGAGCTCAATCTGATTGGCTGATTGGATCAGCCAATCGGATTGAACTTGATTCTGATTGGCTGATTCCATCAGCCAATCAGAAAATTCCTACCTTAATTCCGATTGGCTGATAGAATCCTATCAGCCAATCGGAATTCGAGGGACGCCATCTTGGATGACGTCCCTTAAAGGAACCGTCATTAGTCGGGAGACAACGGAAGAAGAGGATGGATCCGCGTCGCCTGCTTCAAGATGGACCCGCTCCGCACCTGATGGAAGAAGATCGAAGATGCCGCTTGGAGAAGATGTTTGCCGGTCCGGATGTCCTCTTCTTGCCGGATAGGAGGAAGACTTTGGAGCCTCTTCTGGACCTCTTCAGCACCGGATGATGGATCGCCAACCCCCGCTTGGGTTGGATGAAGATGTTGGAGCCAGGACGGATCGGTGAACCTGGTATGGTGAAGACAAGGTAGGAAGATCTTCAGGGGCTTAGTGTTAGGTTTATTTAAGGGGGGTTTGGGTTAGATTAGGGGTATGTGGGTGGTGGGTTGTAATGTTGGGGGGGGGGGTATTGTATTTATTCTTTTACAGGCAAAAGAGCTGAAATTCTTGGGGCATGCCCCGCAAAGGGCCCTGTTCAGGGCTGGTAAGGTAAAAGAGCTTGTAACTTTTTTAATTTAGAATAGGGTAGGGAATTTTTTATTTTGGGGGGCTTTGTTATTTTATTAGGGGGCTTAGAGTAGGTGTAATTAGTTTAAAATTGTTGTAATATTTTTATTATGTTTGTAAATATTTTTTTATTTTTTGTAACTTAGTTCTTTTTTATTTTTTGTACTTTAGCTAGTTTATTTAATTGTATTTATTTGTAGCAATTGTGTTTAATTAATTTATTGATAGTGTAGTGTTAGGTTAATTGTAGGTAATTGTAGGTAGTTTATTTAATTATTTTATTGATAGGGTAGTGTTAGGTTTAATTATATCTTAGGTTAGGATTTATTTTACAGGTAAATTTGTTATTATTTTAACTAGGTAACTATTAAATAGTTCTTAACTATTTAATAGCTATTGTACCTGGTTAAAATAATTACAAAGTTACCTGTAAAATAAATATTAATCCTAAAATAGCTACAATGTAATTATAATTTATATTGTAGCTATATTAGGATTTATTTTACAGGTAAGTATTTAGCTTTAAATAGGAATACTTTATTTAATAAGAGTTAATTTATTTCGTTAGATGTAAATTATATTTAAGTTAGGGGGGTGTTAGTGTTAGGGTTAGACTTAGCTTTAGGGGTTAATCAATTTATTAGAATAGCGGTGAGCTCCGCTCGGAAGATTAGGGGTTAATAATTGAAGTTAGGTGTCGGCGATGTTAGGGAGGGCAGATTAGGGGGTTAATACTATTTATTATAGGGTTAGTGAGGCGGGTTAGGGGTTAATAACTTTATTATAGTAGCGCTCAGGTCCGCTCGGCAGATTAGGGGTTAATAAGTGTAGGCAGGTGTCGGCGACGTTGAGGGGGGCAGATTAGGGGTTAATAAATATAATATAGGGGTCGGCGGTGTTAGGGGTAGCAGATTAGGGGTACATAGGGATAACGTAGGTGGCGGCGCTTTGCGGTCGGAAGATTAGGGGTTAATTATTTTAAGTAGCTGGCGGCGACGTTGTGGGGGGCAGGTTAGGGGTTAATAAATGTAATACAGGGGTCGGCGGGGTTAGGGGCAGCAGATTAGGGGTACATAAGTATAACGTAGGTGGCGGTCGGCAGATTAGGGGTTAAAAATTTTAATTGAGTGGCGGCGATGTGGGGGGAGCTCGGTTTAGGGGTACATAGGTAGTTTATGGGTGTTAGTGTACTTTAGAGCACAGTAGTTAAGAGCTTTATGAACCGGCGTTAGCCAGAAAGCTCTTAACTCCTGCTATTTTCAGGCGGCTGGAATTTTGTCGTTAGAGCTCTAACGCACACTTCAGAAACGACTCTAAATACCGGCGTTAGAAAGATCCCATTGAAAAGATAGGATACGCAAATGGCGTAGGGGGATCTGCGGTATGGAAAAGTCGCGGCTGAAAAGTGAGCGTTAGACCCTTTAATCACTGACTCCAAATACCAGCGGGGGGCCAAAACCAGCGTTAGGAGCCTCTAACGCTGGTTTTGACGGCTACCGCCGAACTCCAAATCTAGGCCTTAGAATTTTACAGTTTCTTCAGGATGGTTTGGATAAAGGTTTGTCTGCAAGTTCCTTGAAAGGACAAATCTCTGCTCTTTCTGTTCTTTTTCACAGAAAGATTGCTAATCTTCCTGATATTCATTGTTTTGTACAGGCTTTGGTTCGTATCAAAACTTGTCATTAAATCAATCTCTCCTCCTTGGAGTCTTAATTTGGTTCTGAGGGCTTTACAAGCCCCTCCGTTTGAACCTATGCATTCTCTGGACATTAAATTACTTTCTTGGAAAGTTCTGTTCCTTTTGGCCATCTCTTCTGCTAGAAGAGTTTCTGAGTTATCTGCTCTTTCTTGTGAATCTCCTTTTCTGATTTTTCATCAGGATAAGGCAGTGTTGCGGACTTCATTTAAATTTTTACCTAAGGTTGTGAATTCTAACAACATTAGTAGAGAAATTGTTGTTCCTTCATTGTGTCCTAATCCTACGAATTCAAAGGAGAGATCTTTACATTCTTTGGATCTAGTAAGAGCTTTGAAATATTATGTTGAAGCTACTAAAGATTTTAGGAAGACTTCTAGTCTATTTGTTATCTTTTCTGGGTCCAGAAAAGGTCAGAAGGCCTCCGCCATTTCTTTGGCGTCTTGGTTAAAGTCTTTGATTCATCATGCTTATGTGGAGTCGGGTAAATCTCCGCCTCAAAGCATTACGGCTCATTCTACTAGGTCAGTTTCTACTTCCTGGGCGTTTAGGAATGATGCTTCTGTTGATCAGATTTGCAAAGCAGCAACTTGGTCTTCTTTGCATACTTTTACTAAATTCTACCATTTTGATGTGTTTTCTTCTTCTGAAGCAGTTTTTGGTAGAAAAGTACTTCAGGCAGCTGTTTCAGTTTGATTCTTCTGCTTATAATTTCAGTTTTTTTCATTATTAAGATTAAAACTTTTGTTTTGGGTTGTGGATTTTTATTTTTCAGCGGAATTTGCTGTCTTAATTTTATCCCTCCCTCTCTAGTGACTCTTGCGTGGAAGTTCCACATATTGAGTATTTATTATCCCATACGTCACTAGCTCATGGACTCTTGCTAATTACATGAAAGAAAACATAATTTATGTAAGAACTTACCTGATAAATTCATTTCTTTCATATTAGCAAGAGTCTATGAGGCCCACCCTTTTTTTGTGGTGGTTATGATTTTTTTGTATAAAGCACAATTATTCCAATTCCTTATTTTGATGCTTTCGCTCCTTTCTTATCACCCCACTTCTTGGCTATTCGTTAAACTGAATTGTGGGTGTGGTGAGGGGTGTATTTATAGGCATTTTGAGGTTTGGGAAACTTTGCCCCTCCTGGTAGGAATGTATATCCCATACGTCACTAGCTCATGGACTCTTGCTAATATGAAAGAAATAAATTTATCAGGTAAGTTCTTACATAAATTATGTTTTTTGGTTCAGAACCATGGAAAGCACTTGTTTATTGGTGGGTGAATTTACCCACCAATCAGCAAGAACAACACAGTGTGTTCACCAAAAATGGGCCGGCATCTAAACTTACATTCTTGCATTTCAAATAAAAATACCAATACTCTCACCTAAGATCGCCTAACATCTTGGCCGCGGACCTGAATACGCTCTCCAAAATTATCAAAAAAGCTGTCAAAAAGCCGCGCATCAAGTACGCCCACCGCAACTCTAATAAATGTATTAACCCCTAAACCGCCACTCCCGGAGCCCACCACCACCTACATTATATGTTTTAACCCCTAAACCGCCGCTCACGGACCACGCCACAACTCTAGTAAATATATTAACCCCTAAACTGCCGCTCCCGGAGCCCACCACCACTCTAATAAACCTATTAACCCCTAAACCGCCGCTCACTGACCCCTCCGCAACTAAATAAAGTATTTAACCCCTAAACCGCCGCTCCCGAAGCCCACCGCCACCTACATTATACTTATTAACCCCTAATCTGCTGCCCCCTACACCGCCGCCACTATATTAAATTTATTAACCCCTAAACCCAAGTCTAACCCTAACCCTAACACCCTCTAACTTAAATATAATTTAAATAAATCTAAATAAATTATTCCTATTTAAAACTAAATACTTACCTATAAAATAAACCCTAAGATAGCTACAATATAACTAATAGTTACATTGTAGCTATTTTACGATTTATTTTTATTTTACAGGCAAGTTTGTATTTATTTTAAGTAGGTAGAATAGTTATTAAATAGTTATTAACTATTTAATAACTTCCTAGTTAAAATAAATACAAAAGTGCCTGTAAAATAAAACCTAACCTAAGTTACAATTACACCTAACACTACACTATAATTAAATGAATTACCTACATTAACTACAATTAACTACAATTAAATAAAATTAAATAAAAAAGTTTTTTATTTTTGTACTTTAGATAATTTTATTTAATTTTATTTAATTGTAGTTAATGTAGGTAATTAATTTAATTATAGTGTAGTGTTAGGTGTAATTGTAACTTAGGTTAGGTTTTATTTTACAGGTACTTTTGTATTTATTTTAACTAGGAAATTATTAAATAGTTAATAACTATTTAATAACTATTCTACCTAGTTAAAATAAATACAAAGTTGCCTGTAAAATAAAAATAAACCCTAATCTAGATACAATGTAACTATTAGTAATATTGTAGCTAGTTTAGGGTTTATTTTATAGGTAAGTATTTAGTTTTAAATAGGAATAATTTATTTATTTATTTAAATTATATTTAAGTTACGGGGTGTTAGGGTTAGGGTTAGACTTAGATTTAGGGGTTAATAAATTTAATATAGTGGCGGCGGTGTAGGGGGGGCAGATTAGGGGTTAATAAATATAATGTAGGTGGCGGCGGTGTAGGGGGGGTAGATAAGGGGTTAATAAATATAATGTAAGTGGGGGCGGTGTAGGGGGGCAGATTAGGGGTTAATAAATATAATGTAGGTGGCGGCGGTGTAGGGGGGCAGATTAGGGGTTAATAAATATAATGTAGGTGGCGATGGGCTCCGGGAGAGGCAGTTTATGGGTAAAACACTTTATTTAGTTGCGGCGGGGTCCATGAGCGGCGGTTTAGGGGTTAATACATTTATTAGAATTGCGGTGGGCTCTGGGAGCGGCAGTTTAGGGGTTAAACAATTTATTTAGTTGTGGTGAGCTCCGGGAGCGGCGGTTTAGGGTTTAATAAGTATAATGTAGGTGGCGGCGGTGTAGGGGGGGGGCAGATTAGGGGTGTTTCGACTCGGGGTACATGTTAGGGTGTTAGGTGTAGACATTACCATAGGAATCAATGGGATATCGGGCAGCAGCGAACATAAGCTTTCGCTGCTTTCAGACTCCCATTGATCCCTATGGCATCCGCTGCCTCCAGGGCGGCGGATTGAAAACCAGGTACGCTGGGCAGGAAAAGTGCCGAGCGTACCTGCTAGTTATTTGATAACTAGCAAAAGTAATCAGATTATGCCGAACTTGCATTCGGAACATCTGGAGTGATGTAAGCATCGATCTGAGTCCGGCGGATCGTATGTTACATCACTAAATTCTACTTTTGCCAGTCTGTAGGGTTTGATAACTAAGGCGAATCAGGCTTGCCACAAATACGCTGCTGAATTCCAGCGTATTTGCGGTTGACAGCTTGATAAATAGATGCCTCTATCTGAATCACGATAGAAAAAAATTGGGTTCAGTGTCCCTTTAATTGGTAGCGCTAAGGCACCTCAGTAATTGAGGTGTGGGGTTGCCTGAAGGATATTTTAGAAGTTTATTTGATGTTTATTAAATGTTTTTACTTAACTTTTCTCACATAATTTTAGCTGGGAATTGATCCTAATATGGGACAAAATTTAAAATGTATTTTTTCCTTATTTTAATTGAATATTAAAATATTTGAAATATATCTGTACAAGTTTATTTACTGTTTCACAACATGTCTGATATGGAGCAAGAGCCTGCTCTCATGAATTAATGCTTATTATGTTTAGATGCACAAATTGCAGCTCCTATGCAATTTTGTTCTTCATGCGCCAAGAAAGCCTTGCAAAATAAAGGTAACATTTTTTAGCCTAATGTCTCTCAGGATGATGCTGTTAAAATAATACCTCAGCTTTGTCATATGATGTCATATGCAGTGCCCTGCGGTTCCTCTATAACTCCTAGTAGAGTTTATTTAAAAGCAGAAATTACTGCCCAGGTATCTTCAGCGGTATCTGCGGCATTAGCTGCCATTCCCAGATTACAGGGAAAACGCAAGAGGAAATCTCAAAATTTAGAAAGTAAAGTGCCTGTCCTCAGTTCTGCTTCCCAAATTGCCCTTTCTCATAAGTCTGATGAGGAAGATACATCGGGACTTTCTGAGGGTGAAATCTCAGATTCAGACAGTATAATTCCTTCTTCTTAGACGGAGGTGGTATCCTTCAGATTTAAGCTTGAACACCTTTGTGTATTGTTAAAGGAGGTTTTAGCTACTTTAGATTACTCTGATACCCCTGTCGTTGTCACTCCTAAGAAATCTAGGCCTAGATTTAGAGTTGGGCGGTAGCCGTCAAAACCAGCGTTAGAGGCTCCTAACGCTGGTTTTAGGCTACCGCCGGTATTTGGAGTCAGTCAGGAAAGGGTCTAACGCTCACTTTGCAGCCGTGACTTTTCCATACCGCAGATCCCCTTACGTCAATTGCGTATCCTATCTTTTCACTGGGATCTTTCTAACTCTGGTATTTAGAGTCGTGGCTGAAGTGAGCGTTAGAAATCTAACGACAAAACTCCAGCCGCAGAAAAAAGTCAGTAGTTAAGAGCTTTCTGGGCTAACGCCGGTTTATAAAGCTCTTAACTACTGTACTCTAAAGTACACTAACATCCATAAACTACCTATGTACCCCTAAACCGAGGCCCCCCACATCGCCGCCACTCTATAAAAATTTTTTAACCCCTAATCTTCCGCTCCGTACACTGCCGTCAACTACGTTATCCCTATGTACCCCTAATCTGCTGCCCCTAACACCGCCGACCCCTATATTATATTTATTAACCCCTAATCTGCTCCCCACAACGTCGCCTCCACCTGCCTACACTTATTAACCCCTAATCTGCCGCCTGCACGCCGCCGCCAGCTACATTATAGCTATGTACCCCTAATCTGCTGCCCCTAACACCGCCGACCCCTATATTATATTTATTAACCCCTAATCTGCCCCCCACAACGTCGCCTCCACCTGCCTACATTTATTAACCCCTAATCTGCCGAGCGGACCGCACCGCTATTATAATAAAGTTATTAACCCCTAATCCGCCTCACTCCCACCTCAATAACCCTATAATAAATAGTATTAACCCCTAATCTGCCCTCCCTAACATCGCCGACACCTAACTTCAAGTATTAACCCCTAATCTGCCGATCGTAGCTCACCGCTACTCTAATAAAAATTTTTAACCCCTAAAGCTAATTTTAACCCTAACCCTAACACCCCACTAAGTTAAATATAATTTTATTCTAACAAAATAAATTAACTCTTATTAAATAAATTATTCCTATTTAAATCTAAATACTTACCTGTAAAATAAACCTAATATAGCTACAATATAAATTATAATTATATTATAGCTATTTTAGGATTAATATTTATTTTACAGGCAACTTTGTATTTATTTTAACCAGGTACAATAGCTATTAAATAGTTAAGAACTATTTAATAGCTAAAATAGTTAAAATAATTACAAAATTACCTGTAAAATAAATCCTAACCTAAGTTACAATTAAACCTAACACTACACTATCAATAAATTAATTAAATACAATATCTACAATTATCTACAATTAAACCTAACACTACACTATCAATAAATTATTTAAATACAATATCTACAATTATCTACAAATAAACCTAACACTACACTATCAATAAATTATTTAAATAAAATATTTACAAATAAATACAATGAAATAAACTAACTAAAGTACAAAAAATAAAAAAGAACTAAGTTACAAAAAATAAAAAAATATTTACAAACATTAGAAAAATATTACAACAATTTTAAACTAATTACACCTACTCTAAGCCCCCTAATAAAATAACAAAGCCCCCCAAAATAAAAAATGCCCTACCCTATTCTAAATTAAAAAAGTTCAAAGCTCTTTTACCTTACCAGCCCTGAAAAGGGCCCTTTGCAGGGCATGCCCCAAAGAATTCAGCTCTTTTGCCTGTAAAAAAAACACATACAATACCCCCCCCCAACATTACAACCCACCACCCACATACCCCTAATCTAACCCAAACCCCCCTTAAATAAACCTAACACTAAGCCCCTGAAGATCTTCCTACCTTATCTTCACCTCACCAGGTCCCGATCTGTCCAGAAGAGCCTCCGATGTCTTGATCCAAGCCCAAGCGGGGGGCTGAAGAGTGACGTCCATCCTCGGGCTGAAGTCTGGATCCAAGCGGCGGCTGAAGAAATCCATCATCGGGCTGAAATCGGAAGTCCATCATCGGGATGAAGTCTTCTATCAAGCCGCATCTTCAATCTTCTTTCTTCTGGAGCGGAGCAGAGCCATGTTCTTCCAAGCCGACGCGGAACATCCTCTTCAACCGACGCCTACTCGCCGAATGACGGTTCCTTTAAATGACGTCATCCAAGATGGCGTCCCTCGAATTCCGATTGGCTGATAGGATTCTATCAGCCAATCGGAATTAAGGTAGGAATATTCTGATTGGCTGATGGAATCAGCCAATCAGAATCAAGTTCAATCCGATTGGCTGATCCAATCAGCCAATCAGATTGAGCTTGCATTCTATTGGCTGTTCTGATCAGCCAATAGAATGCGAGCTCAATCTGATTGGCTGATTGGATCAGCCAATCGGATTGAACTTGATTCTGATTGGCTGATTCCATCAGCCAATCAGAAAATTCCTACCTTAATTCCGATTGGCTGATAGAATCCTATCAGCCAATCGGAATTCGAGGGACGCCATCTTGGATGACGTCCCTTAAAGGAACCGTCATTCGTCGGGAAGTCGTCGGTGAAGATGGATGGATCCGCGATGGAGGTCTTGAAGATCAGCCGGTCGTCATCGGATTGAAGAATATAGACGATAGAAGATGTTTGCCGGTCCGGATGTCCTCTTCTGCCCGCTTGGATCAAGTCTTCAGCCGGAGGATGGACGTCACTCTTCAGCCCCCCGCTTGGGCTTGGATCAAGACATCGGAGGCTCTTTTGGATCGATCGGTGAACTTGGCATGGTGAAGACAAGGTAGGAAGATCTTCAGGGGCTTAGTGTTAGGTTTATTTAAGGGGGGTTTGGGTTAGATTAGGGGTATGTGGGTGGTGGGTTGTAATGTTGGGGGGGTATTGTATGTTTTTTTTTACAGGCAAAAGAGCTGAATTCTTTGGGCAATGCCCCACAAAAGGTCCTTTTAAGGGCTGGTAAGGTAAAAGAGCTTTGAACTTTTGTAATTTAGAATAGGGTAGGGCATTTTTTTATTTTGGGGGTCTTTGTTATTTTATTAGGGGGCTTAGAGTAGGTGTAATTAGTTTAAAATTGTTGTAATTTTTTTCTAATGTTTGTAAATATTTTTTTATTTTTTGTAACTTAGTTTATTTAATTGTATTTATTTGTAGGAATTGTATTTAATTTATTTATTGATAGTGTAGTGTTAGGTTTAATTGTAGATAATTGTAGGTATTTTATTTAATTTATTTATTGATAGTGTAGTGTTAGGTTTAATTGTAACTTAGGTTAGGATTTATTTTACAGGTAATTTTGTAATTATTTTAACTATTTTAGCTATTAAATAGTTCTTAACTATTTAATAGCTATTGTACCTGGTTAAAATAAATACAAAGTTACCTGTAAAATAAATATAAATCCTAAAATAGCTATAATATAATTATAATTTATATTGTAGCTATATTAGGGTTTATTTTACAGGTAAGTATTTAGCTTTAAATAGGAATAATTTATTTAATAAGAGTTAATTTATTTTGTTAGATTTAAATTATATTTAATTTAGGGGGGTGTTAGGGTTAAAGTTAGACTTAGCTTTAGGGGTTAATAAATTTATTAGAGTAGCGGTGAGCTCCTGTCGGCAGATTAGGGGTTAATACTTGAAGTTAGGTGTCGGCAATGTTAGGGAGGGCAGATTAGGGGTTAATACTATTTATTATAGGGTTATTGAGGCGGGAGTGAGGTGGATTAGGGGTTAATACATTTATTATAGTAGCGCTCAGGTCCGGTCGGTAGATTAGGGGTTAATAAGTGTAGTTAGGTGGCGGCGACGTTGGGGGCGGCAGATTAGGGGTTAATAAATATAATATAGGGGTCGGCGATGTTAGGGCAGCAGATTAGGGGTACATAGGGATAATGTAGGTGGCGGGGGTGTACGGAGCGGCAGATTAGGGGTTAAAAATAATATGCAGGGGTCAGTGATAGCGGGGGCGGCAGATTAGGGGTTAATAAGTGTAAGGTTAGGGGTGTTTAGACTCGGGGTACATGTTAGAGTGTTAGGTGCAGACGTAGGAAGTGTTTCCCCATAGAAAACAATGGGGCTGCGTTAGGAGCTGAACGCGGCTTTTTTCCAGGTGTTTTTTCAGCTCAAACAGCCCCATTGTTTTCTATGGGGGAATCGTGCACGAGCACGTTTTTGAAGCTGGCCGCGTCCGTAAGCACCGCTGGTATCGAGAGTTGAAGTTGCGGTAAATATGCTCTACGCTCCTTTTTTGGAGCCTAACGCAGCCATTCTGTGAACTCTCAATAACAGCGGTATTTAAAAGGTGCGGCCAGAAAAAAGCACTCGTAGCTAACGCACCCCTTTGGCCGCAGAACTCTAAATCTAGGCGCTAGTAAACTTAATAGTTTCTTTGATGAACCTTCCACTTATGAGGTTTTTCCTGTGCCGGACCGTGCTAGGGAGATTATCTCACAGGAATGGGAGAAACCAGTGGTGTCTTTTTCCCCGTCTCCCATTTTTAAGAAAATGTTTCCTGTCGAGGACTCCATTTAAGACCCTTGGTATCCTGTACCCAAAGTTGAAGGGGCCATTTCCACTCTGGCTAAGAGAACCACTATTCCTATTGAGGCTAGCTGCTCTTTAAGGATCCGATGGACAAGAAGCTGGAGGCTTATTTGAAAAAAGATATATGTTCATCAAGGTCTCCAATGGCAACCTGTGGTGTGTATTGCCACTGTGACTAGTGTGGCATCTTATTGGTTCGACTCCTTGTCTGATTCTCTTCAAGTAGAGACTTCCTTGGATGAAATTCAAGATAGGATTAAAGCTCTTAATTTGGCCAATTCCTTTATTGCAGATGCCATTTTACAGGTTGTTAGACTAGGAGCTAAAACTTCTAGTTTCACTGTCCTAGCCCGCAGGGCATTATGTTTGAAATCCTGGTCTGCGGACGTTTCCTCTAAAGTCAAGCTTCTGGCAATTCCTTAAAAGGGCAAAATCTTGTTTGGACCCAGTTTGGCAGAAATTATCTCTGATAATGAAAGCCTTCCCCTTCTTTTTCCAAGTAGGAACAATCCAAGTCTTCTTGGAAACCCAATCAGTCTTGGAACAAGGGGAAACAATAAAAAAAAAAACTGCAGCTGATTCCAAATTAGCATGAAGGGTTTGCCCCTGATCCGGGATCGGATCAGGTGGGGGGCAGACTTTCTCAGTTTTCTCAAACCTGGATATGAGATGTCCCAGATCCCTGGACTGTGGACATAGTATCCCAGGGTTACACATTGGAATTCAAGACTTTTCCTCCCAGAGGCAGATTCCATCTCTCAAGATTATTTGCAGACCAGATAAAGAGAGAGGCGTTCTTGAAATGTATACAATATCTTTCCTCCCTGGGAGTGATAGTTCCATTTCCAGTGCAGGAACAGGGTCTCAGGTTCTACTCCAACCTATTTGTGATTCCCAAAAAAGAGGGAACTTTCTGTCCCATTCTAGACTTGAAGTGTCTAAATAAGTTCCATCCTTCAAGATGGAGACTATATGCTCTATTCTTCCTTTAGTACAAGAGGGTCAGTTCATGACAACCATAGACCTAAAGGATGCATATCTTCATGTTCCTATTCACAGGGACCATCACAGATCCCTGAGATTTGCCTTTCTGGACAAACATTTCCAGTTTGTGGCCCTTCCATTTTTTAATATTTTCTATTGGATTTTATTATCTCCTCTGTTACTGAGTGAAAGGGAGTCTTTTCTGCCCCAAGTTATGAAATCTAAGGGTAATTTTTAAGCTCCCAAATGTTTTTTCATTCCCTTAAGGCCTCTGGCTCTGGTAATTTTGGCCTGATAACATGCACACAAGTTGACACAAAGGGGTTTGAATGGCTATTAAAGGTAACCATCCTCACCTCTGATCTGTTTGCTTGTAATTACTCTGAACCAGAAGTTTTAGATAAAAGATGTTCCTCCCCTGGATAAAAGTATTTTCCTCTCTCTTCTCTGGATCCTTCCACATTGAACCTCCACTGGATTTTTTACTCTTTGTTACTACTTGTGACTGTATAGACTTTGGGACTAATTTGTTGCTTTATATATGTGATGTCCCTTTATCTAAGCTCAGATTCATTAATATCATTCATTATTTTCTATTTCAACTTTTTTGTTATACCCTTATTTTTTCATATCTTTGACATATGTTTTTCACTGTTGCTTTTTAAACATTTTACTCTAGATTGTGAATAACTCTGCTAGATTGCCACAGAGTTCTAGCAATCTTGTTCCATATATTCCTTGGATTAAAACCATTTTTATATACAGCACATGTTTTTATATATTCTTTATTGTCTGTATTTTTCACCCATGTAACGATGTTAACGTGTGTACGGGAACGCTAAATAGCACTCCACTCTAGCCCTAAGCATTTTAGAATTGGCAAAAAGAGTAAAATTTGTCTGAGTGTATTTCACCTAAAGGTCTGTGCACATGTGTGATATTGGAATATTGTATTGTGAAAAATTTGGTAGCAATTGTGTTAAGTTAAAGGTAACTTTTATACTTTAAGCAACATTTAAGCAGCCCAAAAAATATGCTTATCGTAATTATTTTGCAGTGTGGGAATCCAAAACTCATGAAACTCCTAAAACTGGCTTGGACAGTTATAAATTTTGCTTGTGCATTGTTTAGTGGCAATTGATTGATGTTTAAGCACATTTTTGCACATTGCAATTTCTACATTAAACATTTAAGCATTAAGTTCTTTAGATATGTGCTCTACCTAGGTATTCTCTCCAAGAAGGAATACATTGGGAATGACGTCAATTTGATAATAGAAGTAAATTGGAAAATTTCTTAAAATTATATGATCAATCTGAATCATGAAAGAAAAACAAGTTGGGTTTAATGTTTCTTTAAAGAGAAATGGGGCGAGATTACATATGTGTCGTCACCCGCAAAAACTGTCATCGCTAGTTTTAGTGGGATATTGCTATCATATATATACGGCGCAGCATATACAGGTAAATGCGGTGCATATATATTTCACCCGTCGCCCGCTAATTTTACTCCCATTAAGTAACATAGAACCGACGTCGCAAGTCGGGATCATATATTCAGCGCAAGGATTTACATGGCGAAAATGAGAAATTTTACTCCATTTTCACCTCGCCACACATAGGCAGGTGCAGCAAGCCTTGCGCTGAATATATAAGTACCGTAACTCCCTGGAAGTCTCAACAATCACCTAACGCACGCATAATATCTAGTCTTAGCCAACAGAGTGCTATAAAAAGTAAAAGTAAAACGGATGCATCCATTTTACTTTTTAATAGCACTCTGTTGGTTAAGACTATCTCAAAAACGTATTTATCTTAAAAAATATTGTTGCTAAAACGTTTAATATCTGGTATGGGGGAAGGATGGGAAGGGTACTATAATATAATGAAGTGATTACTCTACCCTAATATAGGGCAATGCAGGATACTGATCCTAAATAGAGGCTCTCTTTAACAAAGTATTGGTAAAGAGGGATGTGAGTGGTTGAACCGCCATGTTTAGAAACTACTCGGTCTCATATACTCACATGGTCCCACCGCTATCAGCATAAATTCAGCTACGCTTACATCACAGCCTCATCCATACTCTATATGCCTTAAAAATTGCCTATATTCTTCTTAAGGAAGATAATTAATAACTTTTCAGCCATTATCCTTTGTATGCAACTACTGACCAAATATTTTACATGGGTGGTACATGACTACATTCAATGATCTGGAAAGAAGTAATACAGCCTTATTTGAATCCTGCTCTATAATAATAACACAGATTCCCTTGGAAGAAATATTTCAACCTGGGTCTGGAAATATATATATACTCTACAGTAAAGCAATATAAATATCAATATATTTTTCATTCCCCATATTTTTTTTTTACCCACGTGGACTTGTTATTCACTATTATTGCTTTTGAACTCTAACTTGGGAACACTGCCATCTAGTGGTCACAAGATTTCTAGCTACACTAATAATATAATTCATATCTCAGTGATAAGGAACAATATTAACTTCAGGCTCTAACCTCTTTTTGAGATTACACCTCTTGCTCTCTACATTTTGATAGTGCACCCTATCTATTACAAGCATATACCCCAACTTTGTACTGCACAATGTCTTCCAAGAAACTACAAAAAGCTGATAAAGCAGGAAAAACATCCTCAGTGAACCTATACTTTAAAACAGCTAGAGGAGGGAAACACCCAGAGTCACCTATACGAGATGGCTGAGGAAAATACATCTCAATCACAAACAATATCCTCTGATGCTACACCTCTCACCAAAGCCAATCTTAAATTATTAGTCTCCGAGCAAGATATTGCTAAGAATTTTGACAAATTATGTGAGAAAATGGATAATATTCATCAATCCGTCTCCGCGAGCCTAGCAGATATCAAGTGGGAAATAACAGATCTTGGTACAAGAGTAGAGTCACTGGAAGAAAGTAAAGATAACATGGTGGAAGATATAGAATCTACAATGCATCAAATATCTCAACAAAATCAAACCATTTCAGAGCATCTAGACAAAGTAGAAGACCAGGAAAACAGACACAGACGATATATCGAATTAAAGGGATCCCAAAAGACATCAAATTTGAAGAACTCCCTTCTTATTTACAACAACTATTCACTACGCTAACTGGGGACTCACCTGACACAATTTGATATAGAAAGAGCACACAGACCATTAAAACCCACACCAAAACCTAATGCTCCCCCACGAGATGTCATAGTGGCTTTCCTAAGCTTCCCAGAGAAAGACAAACATTTTAAAGCAGCGATGAAACTACCCACATTAAAATTCCAAAGGAATGTGATCCAATTATACCAATATTTAAGCACTAGAACACTGCAAAGGAGATATGCACTTTGACCCCTGACTTCATTGCTCCGGAAGCAACAAATATCATACCGTTGGGGACACCCCTTTGCATTTATCACCAATAAGGACAATGTAACTTACACGATCAAAGATCCTGAGGATGCTTCAGACATCTGTACAGCCTTAGGTCTAGAGACTACTAACCTACCAACTTACTCCACTATAGAGAAACCGGCCTCAGTGACACTCACACAGGGGAGGTCACAGAAAACAAATTGGTCCAAAGTTTCTAAGAAAAAGTGAATATCTTGCCCTCTAGTCTTCTTTTTACTAGATACCCAGGGGCCTCATCCGCTGACTGGGAGGATATAATGTATCAAGGCGGCATCTTCTATCTTCATCCATCCGGAGCGGAGCGGGTCCATCTTCAAGACATCCGACGTGGAGCATCCTCTTCTTTCCGACGACTAACACTAAATGACGGTACCTTTAAGTGACGTCATCCAAGATGGCGTCCCTTCAATTCCGATTGGCTGATAGAATTCTATCAGCCAAACGGAATTAAGGTAGAAAAAATCCTATTGGCTGATCCAATCAGCCAATAGGATTGAGCTCACATTCTATTGGCTGATTGGAACAGCCAATAGAATGCGAGCTCAATCCTATTGGCTGATTGGATCAGCCAATAGGATTGAACTTCAATCCTATTGGCTGATTGGATCAGCCAATAGGATTTTTTCTACTTTAATTCCAATTGGCTGATAGAATTCTATCAGCCAATCGGAATTGAAGGGACACCATCTTGGATGACGTAACTTAAAGGTACCGTCATTTAGTGTTAGTCGTCGGAAAGAAGAGAATGCTCCACGTCGGATGTCTTGAAGATGGACCCGCTCCGGATGGATGAAGATAGAAGGTGCCGACTGGATGAAGACTTCTGTCCGTCTGGAGGATCTCTTCTTCCCGGATAGGATGAAGACTTCTGTCCTTGATAAAGGCCAGGAGTAGAAGGCCGAAACGCGTCGACTGATTTGAGTAAGCTAAATACTGATATATGCACTTTAAAATTTGTATATGTTATAGTATTGTTTGTTCTTTTTTTCAGGTTTTTATATGTTTTTTGTATTTTTTACAATCAACCACTTTTTTTTATTTTTTTTTATTTTTTTTTTAACAATAATTTTTATTGGTTTTACATTAGAAAACAATACAGTAAATTATTACATAGGTGAAATTTCACAACCAGTGTGTGATGTTAACAGAGAGTTAAGGGGTCTTCCCAATTTGCATATATACTAGGTTAATACCAACATTTTGTATGACTGAGTGGGTGGACCTCCGTAGGCGGTTCTAATTATGAATCAGTTCAAGAATTCTCACCTTCCGGAGGTCACTGAACCCCTTGGCAAAGACCTATGCCTCCTCTGGTGTATCTCAGAGGGAGGAAAAAATAAATATGTCCATATTTCACGGTGCCTGGTGTAAAGTCTCTGCGCACTGCAATTTCACAACTTAAAACCTTCTAACATTGCGAAACCAGAATGTAATATAACAGAAAGTGGTAAACGAAGAAGAAAAAAAAAAAATGGAAAGGATAAGGAGAGGGGATAGGGAAGGGGATTGATGCAGAGACAACCCTGGAGTTAGTGTATGGTACTGGCTAGTTGACCTTTACTTCTATGTCTGCATCTGTTAAGCTTTGGGCATCTGTAGATCTCCTGGGTGGCTTTGTCCTCCAGTATATCAGTTGGGTCTTGCAATATAGGGGGGGGGAAATCAACCACTTTTTTATTACACTTAATCACTTTTTGGATTGATAGACACTCAACAATCAAACATGTTTTCTAAAGTTTTTTTTTTTTTTTAAATTAAGTTTTTAAGCTTTTGGAACAGTTCACCACCTTATTGGAATTTTTGCATCACCACATATCCTTTTTTGCCACCATCTTATCACAACTTTTATCATCTTTGGACACAAGATAGGACACTGTTTTTTCACTACCCATTTTTTGGATTATCCCAACTTTTTTCAACACCTTTTCACCTATTTGGACATACAAGAACTAGTAGTAATATCAGGAACACTCACTGTGTAACACCAGGAACACCAACTGTGCACTTTAAGCTTACTAACACCCATTCAACGTATAGGGGCGGCACTGCAGGCCACTCTCTCTTTATTCATCATCATTTCTCTTTATTCATCATCATTTGTTTTTATGTGTTTTTATGTGTATTTTTCATTATTGTAACATGGATCCATGAATAGTCTTTTATCTATTGTTATTGTTTTGTGAGGACATCATATATTTTAACATATTGTTGAATAAAATTTTAGGTTTTATATTTTAGGTTTTTAGTACTTCTACATATTTATTGTACCTATTGTGTAATTTACAGTCCCCTTCCTCAGCCTTTTTTGGCGCTCCCCTCCACCCCCCTTCTTATGTGTCTTACTTGCTGGGTCCACTAGGGTACCCGCTGAGGAGAGCCAGAGGATTATCCCCTGTCCCCTTCCCTCTCTGTTTTTTGCGCAGGATATACACATTTCTATTCTGAAGACTTCTGTCCGTCTGGAGGACCACTTCTGCCCAGCTTCGTTAAGGACTTCTGCCCGGTTGGGTGAAGACGTCCCAAGGTAGGGTGATCTTCAAGGGGTTAGTGTTAGGTTTTATTAAGGGGGGATTGGGTGGGTTTTAGAGTAGGGTTGGGTGTGTGCGTGGTGGGTTTTAATGTTGGGGGGTATTGTCTTTTTTTTTTACAGGTAAAAGAGCTGATTACTTTGGGGCAGTGCCCCGCAAAAAGCCCTTTTAAGGGCTATTTGTAATTTAGTATAGGGTAGGGATTTTTATTATTTTGGGGGGCTTTTTTATTTTATTAGGGGGATTAGATTAGGTGTAATTAGTTTAAAAAAAATTGTAATTATTTTATTATTTTCTGTAATTTAGTGGGGGGGGTGGGGGTGTTCCGTAATTTAGATAATTGTATTTAATTGTATTTAATTGTAGTTAGTGTAGGGAATTAATTTAATTATAGTGTAGTGTTAGGTGTAATTGTAACTTAGGTTAGGTTTTATTTTACAGGTAAATTTGTATTTATTTTAGCTAGGTAGTTATTAAATAGTTAATAACTATTTAATAACTATTGTACCTAGTTAGAATAAATACAAAGTTGCCTGTAAAATAAAAATAAACCCTGAGATAGCTACAATGTAATTATTTTTTATAGGTAAGTATTTAGTTTTAAATAGGAATTATTTAGTTTTAAATAGGAATTATTTAGTTAATTGTATTAATTTTATTTAGATTATTTTGAATTATATTTAAGTTAGGGGGGGTGTTAGGATTAGGGTTAGACTTAGGTTTAGGGGTTAATACATTTAATATAGTTGCAGCGACGTTGGGGGCGGCAGATTAGGGGTTAATAAATGTAGGTATGTGTCAGCGATGTTAGGGACGGCAGATTAGGGGTTAATAAAATGTAACTAATGTTTGCGAGACAGGAGTGCGGAGGTTTAGGGGTTAATATATTTATTGAAGTGGCGGCAATGTCCGGTCAGCAGATTAGGGGTTAAAGAAATTATTTAAGTGTTTGCGATGTGGGGGGGGGGGGTCTCGGTTTCGGGGTTAATAGGTAGTTTATGGGTGTTAATGTACTTTTTAGCACTTTAGTTAAGAGTTTTATGTTATAGCGTTAGCCCATAAAACTCTTAACTGCTGAATTTTAAATGCGGTACGAGTCTTGACAGAAGAGGCTGTACACCTGTACCTGCCAGACTCGTAATACCAGCGTTAGGAAAAAAGCAGCGTTGGGACCTCTCAATGCTGCTTTTTCACCCTAATGCAAGACTCGTAATCTAGGCATTTGTATTTCAACCTGGTGTTTCATAGTCCTGTATAATGTTAAGCTTGTCTTTTGTATGCTAAGTAGTTTATCTTTGCAAATATATACCTATATTTTAGAATTTACTTTATTGCTGCTAAAGAATTTATTTAATCTCAGATAACTTAGCATAGAAATTCACTGGTAAAGCGTATTGTTCTATTGTTTAACTAAGCACTGTTAAAGTTAGTGACCCATACTGTGATATTTCATTGTGGTGAGGTAAAGCAATTCAATTGTGAATAAGGCTAATTCTAAAGGTACATTATTATTATTATTATTCTTTATTTATAAAGCGCCATAAGATTCTGCAGCGCTGCCCATGGGTACAAGCATAATAGTACAATGGAGAAACAATACGATAAAAGTCAAAAAATTTCAGACAAAATACAGGGGGAATTGAGGGCCCTATTCCTGTGGGAACTTACAATCTAGATGGGTAGGAGGATGGGAAACAGGAGGTGGGGACTGCAAAGGTGAGAATAATATTAGTGAGGAGATAGAGGGCAACTGTTAGTTAAGTGAAGTTAGTTTGTTAATAAGTCAGGTGATAAGCTTCCCTTAACAGAAAGGTCTTTAGGGAACGTTTAAAGGAGGAGAGGTTAGGGGCAATTCTGACAGCACGAGGAAGTGCGTTCCAGAGGGTTGGTGCCGCACGAGAGAAGTCCTGTAGTCTAGCATGAGAGGAGGTGATGGTAGTGGACGCAAGAAGCAGGTCATTGTTGGATCTTAGGGGGCGGGCAGGAGTATATTTGTTGATAAGTGAGGACAGGTAGGGTGGGGCAGCATTGGTGAGGGCTTTGTAGGTCAGGGTGAGAATTTTGAATTGAACTCTGTTGTGAATGGGGAGCCAGTGAAGGGACTCACAGAGAGGTGCAGCAGAAACAGAGCATCGAGAGAGGTGGATTAGCCTGGCAGATGCATTTAGGATGGATTGGAGGGGAGAGAGGCGGGAGAGAGGGAGGTCAGTTAGTAAGTTGTTTCAGTAGTCAAGTCGGGAAATTACCAGGGAGTGGATTAGCTGTTTAGTAGTTTCAGCACTTAGAAACAGATGAATTTTGGAGATATAGCATAGGTGGTTGCGGCAGGATGAAGAGAGCAATTGGATGTGGGGAATGAAGGACAGATTTGAGTCAAGCGTGACTCCGAGGCAGCGGACTTGGGGTGATGGGGAGATAGTGGTGCCACCAACAGTGATAGAAAAATTAGAAACTGGAGTAGATTTAGAGGGGGGAATTAGAAGTAGTTTGGTCTTGGACATGTTTATTCTTAGGTGGTGAGAGGCCATCTAGGAGGAAATGCCAGATAAGCAGTCACTGGTGTGAGAATTGACAGAAGGAGAGAGTGCAGGGGTGGAAAGGTAGATCTGGGTATCATCAGCATAGAGATGATAGCTGAAGCCATAGCTGTTGATAAGTTTACCCAGTGAAGAAGTGTAAATAGAGAAGAGTAGAGGACCCAGGACAGATCCTTGAGGTACTCCAACAGACAGAGGCAAAATAGAGGAGGAGTCACCAGCAAAAGAGACGGAGAAGGATCTGTTATAAAGATAGGAGTGGATCCAGGAGAGGGCAGTGTTACAGACCCCAAGAGAGCTGAGAGTCCGTAGGAGAAGGGGATGGTCAACAGTGTCAAAGGCAGCAGAGAGGTCAAGTAAGATGAGTATAGAGTAGTAGCCTTTGTTTTCAGCAGAAATGAGATCATTAGTAACCTTGGTGAGGGCAGTCTCAGTTGAGTGTTGGGGACGGAAGCTAGATTGCAGGGGGTTGAGCAATGAGTTGAAGGACAGGAATTGGGTTAGGCGATCGAAAACTAGTTTTTCAAGGAATTTTGAAGCTAGCGGGAACAGTGATATTGGGCAGTAGTTTGCAGGGGAGTTAGGGTCAAGGGAGGGTTTTTTGAGGATGGGGGTGACCTTTGCATGTTTGAAGGAGGCAGGGAATGAGCCGGTAGAAAGGGATAGGTTGAATATGTGAGTAAGAGCCGGAGTGAGGGTGGGAGACAGAGGGGGAATTAGATGTGAAGGAATAGGGTCAAGTGGGCAGGTAGTGAGGTGTGAGGAGGACAAAAGGGAAGCCACTTCACTCTCAGTGGTTGGGAAGAGGGTGCAGAGAGTAGCAGAGGGGGTGACTGGGAGCGAAGTTGTGAGATTGCAGGTTTGTGTTAGGATGTTTCTTCGGATGGCAAGTGTTTTATTGAAAAAATAGACAGCAAGGTCTTGAGCACTGAATGCAGATGATGGGGGTGGTGCAGGTGGGTAGAGGAGATAGTTGAAAATGGAGAAGAGTCTTTTAGGGTTTGAAGACTGAGTGGATATAAGAGAAGAGAAGTATGTTTGCTTAGCTAAGCGAAGGGCAGAGGTGTAAGAGTAAAGAATGAACTTATAGTGCAGGAAATCAGGTTCAGAGCGGGATTTCCTCCAGGCACGTTCAGCCGTGCATGAGCATTTTTGTAGGTGGCATGTTTGTTGGGAGTGCCAGGGCTGGAGCTAACGACGTGGGGCTTTTTGCGAAGTTGGGGTGGAGCGAGAGTGTCAAATGCAGCTGAGAGAGTATTGGTATAGTGGGTTATAGCAAGGTCAGGGCAGGATATTGTGAAAGTGTGGGAGAGGCGTATATGAATTAGATTGGAGAGTTGGGGAGGGTCCACAGTGTGCAGATTTCTACTGGTGCAGGGGCGAGAGGGGGAAGTAGGTTTAGCATCTATATGGGGATTAAAGGTGAGCGGATGGTGGTCTGAGATGGGAAATGGTCGACAGGCAACATCAGAGAGAGAGCAGAGATAGGAGAATACCAGATCAATCGAGTGTCCATCACGGTGGGTAGGAAATAGGGTGGATTGTGAGAGGCCAAAGGAATTAGTGAGATAGAGAAGTTTAGAGGCAGCAGGGGCAGATGGGTTGTCAATAGGGATGTACAGTTTGTTTGCTGTGTAAAGAATATTATAGTATTTATTCATATCTGGTTTTCTATAAATGTAATTCAATGTGTCTATAAATTTTAACTAATATAAATAATAATATAATAACTAATATATATATATATATATATATATATATATATATACTAATATATATATATATATAAATATATATATATATATATATATATATATATATATATATATATATATATATATATATATAACTAATATAAAGAACTTAGGAATTTACATTAATTTTTTTTTTTTAAATTCTCTATTTATTGCAAGAAACAGAATCTTTATGACAATACATAGTGCAACATTAAAGTGACTGACAAAAATATAATCATCCATTCTCTGGTGTGCTCATGCCGCAATGGCACTCTATGGTGTGCATATCCACAGTATTTAAGTTAGCAGACATGTGAAGAGTCAATAAGCACAGATAGAATCTGTAGTGTCCATAGATTCTTATAGATTCCGTTTCCTCGCAAGTCTTTTGTTTTATATAAACACAAACATTTAAACAACATAACTATAAAACAGGAGAGACAAGGCAATAGTAGAACAAACATTTCAGTAAATTCCTACGCTTCCATGCGTAACTGTTTATATCTAGGGGTTGTCAGGGTGGTAACATGGGGAAGATGGGGCAGGAAATTAGGAAAGGAGAGGGGGATAGCCTGAGTGGATGGAGAGGGGAAGGGGAAAAAAAAATAAAAAAATTTACCAAGGTTTGTTACTTTCCGCTAGAATAACATCAACTCCACCTGATTTTGTTCGGGATTTTGATCATTTGTCATGTCTATGATGTTTTGCCATTCAGCATTCAAACCTAATCGGAGCATAATCTCCAAATGGGCAAAGGGCTTTAAGATTTGCTTCTGTATGGGTGGATCCAATTTATCTATGAATGGTTTCCATTTTCTCAAGAAAGGACGCAATCTATGCATGGTATCAAGTCTTGTGTCGTATTGCTCTACAAAAAGTTGCCTGAGTAGTGTGTGTCTGAATTGTGCTATTGTTGGAGCCTGTCTACTGATCCACCTCTTAAGAATACAGTGTGTGCGAGTAGCATGCATAGTGTGAGTAATCTATGAAATTGTTTGTGTGTATCGTCCCATTTAAACAAAAAAATCTCTGCCTCTGAGAGCTCAATCTCCAAGCCAAATGTAATCCTCAGCCAATACTGGCATTGTCCCCAAAATCTCCTAATCTTTGGGCATGCATAAAAATAATGTTGAAGTGACGGGGCTGCGGCTCTGCACTTAACACATATGTCGGGAAGTTGTCTGTTCCATTTTGATAATCTATGTGGCGTAATGTAGTCTGTGTGTAACAGTCTCACTTGTGCCTCTCTATAATATACCGCCAGAGTGGCCTGTCTTGTGTGTTCTAAGCTATCTTTTATGTCCTGTTCTCTAAGATCTATTGGGCAGATATCACTGAGCCTTGACAATATGCTGGAAAGGAGTGGGGCTTCCTTCTGTTTCAAAAGGCGCGTGTAAAACTGGGAAAGTGAAAATACACCTACCCGAAACATCGTCTGAGATATTGCGAAAGGTGACCCCTCCCAGAAATTTGTGTTGGAAGTCTGTAGAGTAGAGACATAGTGTCTTAGTTGTAAGTAGGCATAAAAGTGCCTATTTGAAATTTGAAATCTATTCTTTAGCTCCTGAAAAGACCTCACTGTATGCAATAAAGGATCTAATATGTCCCCAACCGTGCTCAAGCCCCGCTCCCTCCAGACACGAAACGGTTCGTGTTTGCTTCCAGCTGGGAAGGAGGGATTGCCCACTATCGGGATAAATCTCGGGGGGGGCATCAATTTTCAGGTACTTATGCAGCAAATGCCAAGCTCTCAATGGATCCCTGTACAGCACACTGTTGGTAATCTTAGGGGGCAGAGTCTTATCTCCGTACGGCAGATAAGCTAGCGCAATAGGTGCTATTACTGTCTCCTCTAATTTCGCGTCACAGAAATGTCCTGTGTTCAGCTGCCAATCTGTCACCAGTCTCGCCAATGCCGCCCAATTGTACAATTTGAGGATGGGGAGACCCAGTCCCCCTGCGGCATAGGGGAGCTGTAGTTTGTCAGCCGCAATACGTGGCTTGCCTCCTTTCCACACAAAATGGGATATAGCTCTCGTGAGCGTCTGTAAATCTGCTTTAGTAATAAGAAACGGCAGCATGAGTAGCGGATAGAGTAATTTTGGTAGTATAGTAATTTTCACCAGACTGATACGACCCGACAGCCCCAAGGGTAAATTAATCCAGCTCGACAGCTGAGAGGAAAGCTGAGCACACTTGTCAGATATGTTCAATTTGTAAATTTTTGAGGGATCTCTATGGAGATGGATTCCTAAATATGTGAGGTCTCCCTTTGCCTCCACGAAAGGATAATTGTGTCTGGAGTTTGGGTGTCTGTGTAGCCACATAATCTCTTACTTAGCGGTGTTTATTTTGTAACCCGAGAAGCTGCCGAACTCCGTGATGGTGCGAAGTATGTGTGGTATGTGTGTTTGCGGGGAATCCACAAACAGCAGCATATCATCCGCGTATAATGCCAAGTGGAGGGGAACATCCCCTATAAGAATGCCCGGAAAGATTTGTCGGAGTTTCAACGAGAGCGGTTCCAACGCTAGGTTGAATAATAGCGGCGAGAGGGGGCACCCTTGCCTGGTCCCCCTCTGTAGCCGAAAATCGTCCGAGAAGAGCCCACCGGTCAGAACCCGTTCAATCGGATTTACGTATATCTTTCTGACAGCCTCCAAGAAGGGGCCCTCGAAGCCAAACCTCCGCATGGTGTCTTGTAGGTGCGACCACTCCACCCTGTCGAAGGCCTTCTCCGCATCTAATGAGAGCAGGAAGGCCTCCGACGTGTTGTGTGCGCTCCTCTCCCCACCCAGAGACCAATAATAATCAATGACCTGAAGCACTCTTCGCAGGTTTACCACAGAGGTGTGCTTGAAGACAAAGCCTGTTTGATCAGGGTGCAGCAGATCTGGGAGTAACGATCTCAACCTATTCGCCATAATCTTAGTAAATAATTTGTAATCGGTGTTGTGTATTAATGATCTGTGGCTGTAAAGCTCTATAAAATTCGACAGGCAAGCCATCAGGGCCTGGAGCTTTGCCGGCAGGTAGACTCTGCAGAGTGTACGCTAGTTCCTCTTAGGTGATAGAAGCGTTTAGTTTACTCAGTTGATCTGTAGAAATTTGAGGTAGTTCTATTGCACGCCAGAATTTGGCTTGTGTGTCGTTATGCGTCTGGGTCTGTCGTGTATACAATTGGGCATAATATTGGGCAAATCCCCTCGCAATATCTTCAGGATTAGTATGAGTCCTATTTTTCCATCTTAATGCCACAATTTTTGTTTTTACCGTCTGAGGTTTTGTCAGGGTTGCCAACATTCTATATGCAAAACAGAATGAGAAGCAGTCTGCCAGGAACGAACAGCAGCATCAATAGCTTGTTCTATGGCCCGGTTGCCACCTGGTAGTAGCTTATTTCTGCCCAATTGTGCTTTTCACAGGGGAAAACTTTCCTGTAGTATATCAGTCTGATCCCGCCAACATGGTCAGTCCAGCCCCGAAATACCAGGCAATTCTCCTCTGAACAAGGAACATGACAACCCCAGACGATCGTTTCGGCCTCCTTTGGCCCTTGTCAGTGAGGTGCAGCCATCTCCCTCTAAGCACATTGGGCAAGGAGTCCACGTCTGGTTTCCCCCATCACCCTTAGGGAGACTATCCCCAGGGTCATATTTACATATGCAAAACAGAATGAGAAGCAGTCTGCCAGGAACGAACAGCAGCATCAATAGCTTGTTCTATGGCCCGGTTGCCACCTGGTAGTAGCTTCTTTCTGCCCAATTGTGCTTTTCACAGGGGAAAACTTTCCTGTAGTATATCAGTCTGATCCCGCCAACATGGTCAGTTCAGCCCCGAAATACCAGGCAATTCTCCTCTGAACAAGGAACATGACAACCCCAGACGATCGTTTCGGCCTCCTTTGGGCCTCGTCAGTGAGGTGCAGCCATCTCCCTCTAAGCACATTGGGCAAGGAGTCCACGTCTGGTTTCCCCCATCACCCTTAGGGAGACTATCCCCAGGGTCATATTTACATATGCAAAACAGAATGAGAAGCAGTCTGCCAGGAACGAACAGCAGCATCAATAGCTTGTTCTATGGCCCGGTTGCCACCTGGTAGTAGCTTCTTTCTGCCCAATTGTGCTTTTCACAGGGGAAAACTTTCCTGTAGTATATCAGTCTGATCCCGCCAACATGGTCAGTCCAGCCCCGAAATACCAGGCAATTCTCCTCTGAACAAGGAACATGACAACCCCAGACGATAGTTTCGGCCTCCTTTGGGCCTCGTCAGTGAGGTGCAGCCATCTCCCTCTAAGCACATTGGGCAAGGAGTCCACGTCTGGTTTCCCCCATCACCCTTAGGGAGACTATCCCCAGGGTCATATTTACATATGCAAAACAGAATGAGAAGCAGTCTGCATGGAACGAACAGCAGCATCAATAGCTTGTTCTATGGCCCGGTTGCCACCTGGTAGTAGCTTCTTTCTGCCCAATTGTGCTTTTCACAGGGGAAAACTTTCCTGTAGTATATCAGTCTGATCCCGCCAACATGGTCAGTCCAGCCCCGAAATACCAGGCAATTCTCCTCTGAACAAGGAACATGACAACCCCAGACGATCGTTTCGGCCTCCTTTGGGCCTCGTCAGTGAGGTGCAGCCATCTCCCTCTAAGCACATTGGGCAAGGAGTCCACGTCTGGTTTCCCCCATCACCCTTAGGGAGACTATCCCCAGGGTCATATTTACATATGCAAAACAGAATGAGAAGCAGTCTGCCAGGAACGAACAGCAGCATCAATAGCTTGTTCTATGGCCCGGTTGCCACCTGGTAGTAGCTTCTTTCTGCCCAATTGTGCTTTTCACAGGGGAAAACTTTCCTGTAGTATATCAGTCTGATCCCACCAACATGGTCAGTCCAGCCCCGAAATACCAGGCAATTCTCCTCTGAACAAGGAACATGACAACCCCAGACGATCGTTTCGGCCTCCTTTGGGCCTCGTCAGTGAGGTGCAGCCATCTCCCTCTAAGCACATTGGGCAAGGAGTCCACGTCTGGTTTCCCCCATCACCCTTAGGGAGACTATCCCCAGGGTCATATTTACATATGCAAAACAGAATGAGAAGCAGTCTGCCAGGAACGAACAGCAGCATCAATAGCTTGTTCTATGGCCCGGTTGCCACCTGGTAGTAGCTTCTTTCTGCCCAATTGTGCTTTTCACAGGGGAAAACTTTCCTGTAGTATATCAGTCTGATCCCGTCAACATGGTCAGTCCAGCCCCGAAATACCAGGCAATTCTCCTCTGAACAAGGAACATGACAACCCCAGACGATCGTTTCGGCCTCCTTTGGGCCTCGTCAGTGAGGTGCAGCCATCTCCCTCTAAGCACATTGGGCAAGGAGTCCATGTCTGGTTTCCCCCATCACCCTTAGGGAGACTATCCCCAGGGTCATATTTACATATGCAAAACAGAATGAGAAGCAGTCTGCCAGGAACGAACAGCAGCATCAATAGCTTGTTCTATGGCCCGGTTGCCACCTGGTAGTAGCTTCTTTCTGCCCAATTGTGCTTTTCACAGGGGAAAACTTTCCTGTAGTATATCAGTCTGATCCCGCCAACATGGTCAGTCCAGCCCCGAAATACCAGGCAATTCTCCTCTGAACAAGGAACATGACAACCCCATACGATCGTTTTGGCCTCCTTTGGGCCTCGTCAGTGAGGTGCAGCCATCTCCCTCTAAGCTCATTGGGCAAGGAGTCCACGTCTGGTTTCCCCCATCACCCTTAGGGAGACTATCCCCAGGGTCATATTTACATATGCAAAACAGAATGAGAAGCAGTCTGCCAGGAACGAACAGCAGCATCAATAGCTTGTTCTATGGCCCGGTTGCCACCTGGTAGTAGCTTCTTTCTGCCCAATTGTGCTTTTCACAGGGGAAAACTTTCCTGTAGTATATCAGTCTGATCCCGCCAACATGGTCAGTCCAGCCCCGAAATACCAGGCAATTCTCCTCTGAACAAGGAACATGACAACCCCAGACGATCGTTTCGGCCTCCTTTGGGACTCGTCAGTGAGGTGCAGCCATATCCCTCTAAGCACATTGGGCAAGGAGTCCACGTCTAGTTTCCCCCATCACCCTTAGGGAGACTATCCCCAGGGTCATATTTACATATGCAAAAATATGACCCTGGGGATAGTCTCCCTAAGGGTGATGGGGGAAACCAGACGTGAACTCCTTGCCCAATGTGCTTAGAGGGAGATGGCTGCACCTCACTGACGAGGCCCAAAGGAGGCCGAAACGATCGTCTGGGGTTGTCATGTTCCTTGTTCACAGGAGAATTGCCTGGTATTTCGGGGCTGGACTGACCATGTTGGCGGGATCAGACTGATATACTAAAGGAAAGTTTTCCTCTGTGAAAAGCACAATTGGGCAGAAAGAAGCTACTACCAGGTGGCAACCGGGCCATAGAACAAGCTATTGATGCTGCTGTTCGTTCCTGGCAGACTGCTTCTCATTCTGTTTTGCATATGTAAATATGACCCTGGGGATAGTCTCCCTAAGGGTGATGGGGGAAACCAGACGTGGACTCCTTGCCCAATGTGCTTAGAGGGATATGGCTGCACCTCACTGACGAGGCCCAAAGGAGGCCAAAACGATCGTCTGGGGTTGTCATGTTCCTTGTTCAGAGGAGAATTGCCTGGTATTTCGGGGCTGGACTGACCATGTTGGCGGGATCAGACTGATATACTAAAGGAAAGTTTTCCTCTGGGAAAAGCACAATTGGGTAGAAAGAAGCTACTACCAGGTGGCAACCGGGCCATAGAACAAGCTATTGATGCTGCTGTTCGTTCCTGGCAGACTGCTTCTCATTCTGTTTTGCATATGTAAATATGACCCTGGGGATAGTCTCCCTAAGGGTGATGGGGGAAACCAGACGTGGACTCCTTGCCCAATGTGCTTAGAGGGATATGGCTGCACCTCACTGACGAGTCCCAAAGGAGGCCGAAACGATCGTCTGGGGTTGTCATGTTCCTTGTTCAGAGGAGAATTGCCTGGTATTTCGGGGCTGGACTGACCATGTTGGCGGGATCAGACTGATATACTAAAGGAAAGTTTTCCTCTGTGAAAAGCACAATTGGGCAGAAAGAAGCTACTACCAGGTGGCAACCGGGCCATAGAACAAGCTATTGATGCTGCTGTTCGTTCCTGGCAGACTGCTTCTCATTCTGTTTTGCATATGTAAATATGACCCTGGGTATAGTCTCCCTAAGGGTGATGGGGGAAACCAGACGTGGACTCCTTGCCCAATGTGCTTAGAGGGATATGGCTGCACCTCACTGACGAGGCCCAAAGGAGGCCAAAAGGATCGTCTGGGGTTGTCATGTTCCTTGTTCAGAGGAGAATTGCCTGGTATTTCGGGGCTGGACTGACCATGTTGGCGGGATCAGACTGATATGCTAAAGGAAAGTTTTCCTCTGTGAAAAGCACAATTGGGCAGAAAGAAGCTACTACCAGGTGGCAACCGGGCCATAGAACAAGCTATTGATGCCGCTGTTCGTTCCTGGCAGACTGCTTCTCATTCTGTTTTGCATATGTAAATATGACCCTGGGGATAGTCTCCCTAAGGGTGATGGGGGAAACCAGACGTGGACTCCTTGCCCAATGTGCTTAGAGGGATATGGCTGCACCTCACTGACGAGTCCCAAAGGAGGCCGAAACGATCGTCTGGGGTTGTCATGTTCCTTGTTCAGAGGAGAATTGCCTGGTATTTCGGGGCTGGACTGACCATGTTGGCGGGATCAGACTGATATACTAAAGGAAAGTTTTCCTCTGTGAAAAGCACAATTGGGCAGAAAGAAGCTACTACCAGGTGGCAACCGGGCCATAGAACAAGCTATTGATGCTGCTGTTCGTTCCTGGCAGACTGCTTCTCATTCTGTTTTGCATATGTAAATATGACCCTGGGGATAGTCTCCCTAAGGGTGATGGGGGAAACCAGACGTGGACTCCTTGCCCAATGTGCTTAGAGGGATATGGCTGCACCTCACTGACGAGGCCCAAAAGAGGCCGAAACGATCGTCTGGGGTTGTCATGTTCCTTGTTCAGAGGAGAATTGCCTGGTATTTCGGGGCTGAACTGACTATGTTGGCGGGATCAGACTGATATACTAAAGGAAAGTTTTCCTCTGTGAAAAGCACAATTGGGCAGAAAGAAGCTACTACCAGGTGGCAACCGGGCCATAGAACAAGCTATTGATGCTGCTGTTCGTTCCTGGCAGACTGCTTCTAATTCTGTTTTGCATATGTAAATATGACCCTGGGGATAGTCTCCCTAAGGGTGATGGGGGAAACCAGACGTGGACTCCTTGCCCAATGTGCTTAGAGGGATATGGCTGCACCTCACTGACGAGGCCCAAAGGAGGCCGAAACGATCGTCTGGGGTTGTCATGTTCCTTGTTCAGAGGAGAATTGCCTGGTATTTCGGGGCTGGACTGACCATGTTGGCGGGATCAGACTTATATACTAAAGGAAAGTTTTCCTCTGTGAAAAGCACAATTGGGCAGAAAGAAGCTACTACCAGGTGGCAACTGGGCCATAGAACAAGCTATTGATGCTGCTGTTCGTTCCTGGCAGACTGCTTCTCATTCTGTTTTGCATATGTAAATATGACCCTGGGGATAGTCTCCCTAAGGGTGATGGGGGAAACCAGACGTGGACTCCTTGCCCAATGTGCTTAGAGGGATATGGCTGCACCTCACTGATGAGGCCCAAAGGAGGCCGAAACGATCGTCTGGGGTTGTCATGTTCCTTGTTCAGAGGAGAATTGCCTGCTATTTCGGGGCTGGACTGACCATGTTGGCGGGATCAGACTGATATACTAAAGGAAAGTTTTCCTCTGTGAAAAGCACAATTGGGCAGAAAGAAGCTACTACCAGGTGGCAACCGGGCCATAGAACAAGCTATTGATGCTGCTGTTTGTTCCTGGCAGACTGCTTCTCATTCTGTTTTGCATATGTAAATATGACCCTGGGGATAGTCTCCCTAAGGGTGATGGGGGAAACCAGACGTGGACTCCTTGCCCAATGTGCTTAGAGGGATATGGCTGCACCTCACTGACGAGGCCCAAAAGAGGCCGAAACGATCGTCTGGGGTTGTCATGTTCCTTGTTCAGAGGAGAATTGCCTGGTATTTCGGGGCTGAACTGACCATGTTGGCGGGATCAGACTGATATACTAAAGGAAAGTTTTCCTCTGTGAAAAGCACAATTGGGCAGAAAGAAGCTACTACCAGGTGGCAACCGGGCCATAGAACAAGCTATTGATGCTGCTGTTCGTTCCTGGCAGACTGCTTCTAATTCTGTTTTGCATATGTAAATATGACCCTGGGGATAGTCTCCCTAAGGGTGATGGGGGAAACCAGACGTGGACTCCTTGCCCAATGTGCTTAGAGGGATATGGCTGCACCTCACTGACGAGGCCCAAAGGAGGCTGAAACGATCGTCTGGGGTTGTCATGTTCCTTGTTCAGAGGAGAATTGCCTGGTATTTCGGGGCTGGACTGACCATGTTGGCGGGATCAGACTGATATACTAAAGGAAAGTTTTCCTCTGTGAAAAGCACAATTGGGCAGAAAGAAGCTACTACCAGGTGGCAACCGGGCCATAGAACAAGCTATTGATGCTGCTGTTCGTTCCTGGCAGACTGCTTCTCATTCTGTTTTGCATATGTAAATATGACCCTGGGGATAGTCTCCCTAAGGGTGATGGGGGAAACCAGACGTGGACTCCTTGCCCAATGTGCTTAGAGGGATATGGCTGCACCTCACTGACGAGGCCCAAAGGAGGCCGAAACGATCGTCTGGGGTTGTCATGTTCCTTGTTCAGAGGAGAATTGCCTGCTATTTCGGGGCTGGACTGACCATGTTGGCGGGATCAGACTGATATACTAAAGGAAAGTTTTCCTCTGTGAAAAGCACAATTGGGCAGAAAGAAGCTACTACCAGGTGGCAACCGGGCCATAGAACAAGCTATTGATGCTGCTGTTCGGTCCTGGCAGACTGCTTCTCATTCTGTTTTGCATATGTAAATATGACCCTGGGGATAGTCTCCCTAAGGGTGATGGGGGAAACCAGACGTGGACTCCTTGCCCAATGTGCTTAGAGGGATATGGCTGCACCTCACTGACGAGTCCCAAAGGAGGCCGAAACGATCGTCTGGGGTTGTCATGTTCCTTGTTCAGAGGAGAATTGGGCAGAAAGAAGCTACTACCAGGTGGCAACCGGGCCATAGAACAAGCTATTGATGCTGCTGTTCGTTCCTGGCAGACTGCTTCTCATTCTGTTTTGCATATGTAAATATGACCCTGGGGATAGTCTCCCTAAGGGTGATGGGGGAAACCAGACGTGGACTCCTTGCCCAATGTGCTTAGAGGGATATGGCTGCACCTCACTGACGAGGCCCAAAGGAGGCCGAAACGATCGTCTGGGGTTGTCATGTTCCTTGTTCAGAGGAGAATTGCCTGGTATTTCGGGGCTGAACTGACCATGTTGGCGGGATCAGACTGATATACTAAAGGAAAGTTTTCCTCTGTGAAAAGCACAATTGGGCAGAAAGAAGCTACTACCAGGTGGCAACCGGGCCATAGAACAAGCTATTGATGCTGCTGTTCGTTCCTGGCAGACTGCTTCTCATTCTGTTTTGCATATGTAAATATGACCCTGGGGATAGTCTCCCTAAGGGTGATGGGGGAAACCAGACGTGGACTCCTTGCCCAATGTGCTTAGAGGGATATGGCTGCACCTCACTGACGAGGCCCAAAGGAGGCCGAAACGATCGTCTGTGGTTGTCATGTTCCTTGTTCAGTGGAGAATTGCCTGGTATTTCGGGGCTGGACTGACCATGTTGGCGGGATCAGACTGATATACTAAAGGAAAGTTTTCCTCTGTGAAAAGCACAATTGGGCAGAAAGAAGCTACTACCAGGTGGCAACCGGGCCATAGAACAAGCTATTGATGCTGCTGTTCGTTCCTGGCAGACTGCTTCTCATTCTGTTTTTCATTTGCCAACATTCTACCAGCTCTGTCACCGTATCTATAAAATTTACCTGCAGATTTCAACAAACCTGCCGAGGCCTGCTGTTTCGCAAATGCCTCTAGCTCCATTTTAGCGGCTAAGTAAGTGTCATATGAGGGTTTCGATTTATTTAAGAGATACAATTGATAAGCCTGTCCCAATTGCTTTTGCAGTGTTCTCTGTCTGTGTTGCGTATTGCGTTTGACCCTGGCAGCGTATGAGATTATGTGCCCTGCTAACACTGTTTTCGCCGTTTCCCATAGGAGTTGAATATTGTCCATGTGTGCTGCATTGTCTGTCATGTGTCTGTCCATGAATGTTGTAAGAACTTAACAAAAGCTTCTGACTTAATAAGATATGTAGGGAACCTGAGTGTGTTTCTATTCATGCGTGGGCCAACTGCTCCTACAACCAGTTCGACTGGAGAATGATCCGATAACAATATGTCGTGTATTTTACAATGGCTGATCTGGTCAACGAGACTATTAGCTACCAGAAACAGATCTATTCTGGACAGCGTGTGCTTAGCTTTTGACAGGCAGGTATAATCTCTGCCTTCAGGATGAAGAAGTCTCCATATATCGCATGTGTCCAAATCGCTACCAAACGTCAAATATTTTAGTTTCATACCTGGCTTTATAGTTTCGTCTGGGGTCTTTAATGCTAAAAGTCTCCAACCATTGCCTGTCTAAGTGATGTGTGGGGGAAATGTTATAGTCCCCTCCTATTATTAACTTCGAACCTATGTACGGGGCTAGACTTTTTATCAAGTCCTTCCAGAACCCTAGATTTCTATGATTAGGGGCATATAGGTTGCAGAATACGTAATCAATCACATTTACTCTAGCACAAACTATCATATATCTATGGTTGGGATCCAAGTGCGTGTGACCTACAGTGACCGAAACAAGAGGTCTGAGCTAGTTGGGGGGGGTGCTCACAGGGTTGGGTACAGTAGGCTATAGTTTGTAATACAATCATTAGAACCACACCAGGGAACCAACATATGTGACTCCCAGGCTGCAAGGCAATATGTAAATCCCCTTTCCTCAGATCGTCCCTGATTATCTGTTTTATCTGTTTTGCAGTGAAAGTGTATGCTGCCCTCCCCTTTAGTGTAGAAAAAGTCATAGGCCCTCTCTACCTCTCTTAGCTTAAGTCCAGTGTAGCTATGGCCTAACCCGCCTACTGAGGCCTTCCGCCCGGTGAGGGTTTCATATAACATATGTTTAATCCCTATTTCTAGCATGTGAAGTATACTAAGGATGAACAGTGATGCTGACTGAACTACTCTGCTAGACAGTGTGAGTCTAGTAGTCTCAACTCCTCTCTTAACCTGGATAATTACTGTACCTCTCATTCCAGAGTAAAGTGGCTTTTCTCTCCAGCCTAGTATTCTGAGGGTGTTGAAATTGAAACATGATTTTGACATTGTACAACCTCTGTGAGAAATTATTCTTTTGCTTAATGAACCAACCCTCAATGTGAAAAAATTGTTCTACAAACAGTAACCTAAGGACAATAAGGTGCAACAACCTAATCCTGTTAACAAACAATACAATTAACATAACCTTGCACGTTATTTGTAACCATACATTTTTGGATAAGTGAAGCAGCAATAGTAAAAAAAAAAAAAAAAAAAAAAAAACACAAAACATTTCAAAATATAACATTTTAACATTACCCAGGAGGTCCGGACTGACCTCCACCTCCAGTCTCCCCACTTTGAAGTCCCGATACTTCTACCACCCTCAAGGGTGTCCTTAAACACATAGCACCCAGCCATTTGTTGTGATATTTGGTGGTTCAATAACTAAAGATTCAAGAGTGAAGTCTGCCGACTCCAAACAAGGACAAGGTGCATCCTCTCATGCTGGGTGCTGTTGCTGTTCCGTAGCTAGGTAGCTCTTTAGCGCTTGTGGTGAATGAAAGAATTTTACTCCATGGGGTGTCTGCAACCTAAGCTTTGCTGGGTATAATAAGGCAACTTGTCTTCCCTGTTCATGCAGCTGGGAGCACATTGGGGCAAACTCTTCCTTTGCTTTGATATCTCCATGGAAAAATCTTGGAAGAGAAGAAGTTTTGCACCTTCATATAAGATCTCTTTGCGCGCCTGGTAGGCCCTCAAGATTTTTAGCTTCTCCTGAAAATTCAGGCATTTAAATATGACTTGCCTGGGTCTAGCCCTAGCCTGGTCGAGACCTCTTTCGGGCCCTACACGGTGCGCCCTCTCAACGTCGATTGGAAGAATGTCAGGGTGCAGCCCTAAGAGTTTGGGGAATGTCAGTGCAGTAAATTCCAACAGATTCTTGCCCTTGATGTTCTCAGGCACTCCTACTATGCGCAGATTGTTGCGACGACTTCTATTCTCCAAGTCGTCGATGCGGTCCTGGAGAATCTGTGTTTTTTTGACCAACTGCTTGATTGTGGTGTCAGTCGTGAAGAAAACTGTCTGACCTCGCAGGTCAGGGTATCCACTCCCGCCTGGAGTGAGTCCATCTTAGGGAGGAAGAAGGATTTCAATTCATGTAGTAAGGCCGAGTGGTCTAGACCCTGAACCAAAATCTGTTCTGGGGGGATGAGGGTTCTGTGTGTATCTCAGCTGAGTGTTTTTGCTGTTTTTTGTTATCCGCATTTTTTGATCTATGTGACATGTCTGCAGCAGTGGCAGGGGAGAGTTTGTAAAAGAATTTGTCAACTTTCATCGGCCTTGATAAGCCAAGACCTCTTATAATGTTTTCTAGTGCAGCATACAATGTAGAAATTCAGGGTTGTAGCTTGAATAATGTGACCAAGCAGCCTTTATCTGCCTTATTTGCCTTTAAATTAAGACCTGTTTGATTGATTAGGATGATGGGGTAGAGTAGGAGCTTTGTATCTAGAGCCCGACGATACTCAGGCCTAGTGGCCTTTGCAATCCAGCTCTTAATATGAGACACCACCCTGTGGATCCTAACCTGCCTTATCCTTTAGTCTCTCCCTCAGGCTCTATGTGTACTAGGCCTCAGTTCTCACAGCCCGTTGCAGCTCTGTGACACCTCCCCACCGACTGGTATTCAGCACTCTAATGCGGTGAGATAGCCAATATCCTTGATAGCTGCTTTAGTAATTACGTTTGTCTTTACTTTTATAGAGGGGGGGGGTCAGGGTTGTGCTTAAATTTCAGGGTCGTATGGAAACTGCTAACAGCCTCTGAGTCAAAGTCTTTGCGCCTGTACTCCCTTTCTCCAACATTGGTGTGTACGGTCCACGGCGTCTTCCATAACTTGTGGGAATATTCTCTTCCCCAACAGGAAATGGTAAAGAGTACAGCAACAGCTGTCCATATAGTCCCTCCTAGGCTCCGCCCACCCCAGTCATTCTCTTTGCCTGCTGAACAAGCAGCATCTCCACGGAGATGGTGAAGAGTATGTGGTGTTTAGTTGTAGTTTTTTATTCTACTATCAAGAGTTTGTTATTTTAAAATAGTGCTGGTATGTACTATTTACTCTGAAACAGAAAAAGATGAAGAGTTCTGTTTGTGAGAGGAATATGATTTTAGCAGCAGTAACTAAAATCGTTTGCTGTTTCCACATAGGACTGTTGAGATGAGATAACTTCAGTTGGGGGAAACAGTTGGCAGACTTTTCTGCTTAAGGTATGACTAGCCATATTTCTAACAAGACTGAGTAATGCTGGAAGGCTGTCATTTTCCCCATCATGGGGACCGGTAAGCCATTTTCTTAGTCTCAAACAGAATAAAGGGCTTAATATGGGCTATAAAACTGGTAGACACTTTTATGGGCTAGATCGATTGCTTTATTTGGGCATTTTATACAGCTTGAAGTTGAAATTCACACTTTATAACTTTGGGGAACGTTTTTTTACGTCAGGCACTGGTTTAGACACCTTCCCAGTCAGGAAGGGCCTTCTATGTAGTAGGCAGAGCCTCATTTTCGCGCCATTACTGCGTAGTTACTTTTGAGAGCAGGACATGCAGCTGCATGTGTGTGGGTCTGGAAGTGTTTGAAAAGGTTCCTAGAAGGCTTCATTTGGTATCGTATACCCCCCTGGGTTTGGTAAAGTCGCAGCAAAGGCTGTAGCTGGGACTGTAGAGGGGTTAAAACTGTAAACGGCTCCGGTTTCGTCCTTTTAAGGGTTAATGGTCTGAAATTTGGGGTGCAATGCTTTGAATGCTTTAAGACACTGTGGTGCAAATTTGGTTAAAATTGAACAATTCCTTCATAGTTTTTCACATATTCAGTAAAAAAGTGAGCCCTGTTTAAAATTTAAAGAGACAGTAACGGTTTTGTTTTAAAACGGTTTTTGTATTTTATTGACAAGTTTAAGCCTGTTTAACATGTCTGTGCCTTCAGATAAACTATGTTCTGTATGTATGGAAGCCAAGGTGTCTCCCCCTTCAAAATTGTGTGATAATTGTGCCATAGCGTCCAAACAAAGTAAGGACAGTACTGCCACAGATAGTAAAGTTGCCCAAGATGATTCATCAGATGAAGGGAGTAGACATAGTTCTACATCATCTCCTTCTGTGTCTACACCAGTTTTGCCCACGCAGGAGGCCCCTAGTACTTCTAGCGCGCCAATGCTTGTTACTATGCAACAATTGACGGCAGTAATGGATAACTCCATAGCAAATATTTTATCCAAAATGCCTGCATTTCAGAGAAAGCGTGATTGCTCTGTTTTAAACACTGTAGAGCAGGAGGGCGCTGATGATAATTGCTCTGTCATACCCTCACACCAATCTGAAGTGGCCATGAGGGAGGTTTTGTCAGATGGGGAAATTTCTGATTCAGGTAGAATTTCTCAACAGGCAGAACCTGATGTTGTGACATTTAAATTTAAATTAGAGCATCTCCGCACACTGCTTAAGGAGGTGCTATCTACTCTGGATGATTGTGACAACCTAGTCATTCCAGAAAAATTGTGCAAGATGGACAAGTTCCTAGAGGTTCCGGTGCACCCCGACACTTTTCCTATACCCAAGCGGGTGGCGGACATAGTGAATAAGGAGTGGGAGAAGCCCGGCATACCTTTTGTCCCCCCTCCTATATTTAAGAAATTATTTCCTATGGTCGACCCCAGAAAGGACTTATGGCAGACAGTCCCTAAGGTCGAGGGGGCAGTTTCTACACTAGCTAAGCGCACTACTATTCCTATCGAGGATAATTGTGCTTTCAAAGATCCTATGGATAAAAAATTGGAGGGTTTGCTTAAAAAGATTTTTGTACAGCAAGGTTACCTCCTGCAACCTATTTTGTGCATTATTCCTGTCACTACAGCAGCGTGGTTCTGGTTCGAGGAACTAGAAAAGTCGCTCAGTAGAGAGACTCCGTATGAGGAGGTTATGGACAGAATTCACGCACTTAAGTTAGCTAATTCCTTTATTTTAGATGCCGCTTTGCAGTTAGCTAGATTAGCGGCAAAAAATTCAGGGTTTGCAATTGTGGCGCGCAGAGCGCTCTGGCTAGAGTCTTGGTCAGCGGATGTATCTTCCAAGACAAAGTTGCTTAATATCCCTTTCAAGGGTAAAACCCTTTTTGGGCCAGAATTGAAAGAGATTATCTCAGACATCACTGGGGGTAAGGGCCATGCCCTCCCACAAGATAGGCCTTTCAAGGCCAAGAATAAGTCTAATTTTCGTTCCTTTCGCAATTTCAGGAACGGACCGGCCTCCAACTCTGCAGCCTCTAGACAAGAGGGTAATGCTTTGCAAACCAAACCAGCTTGGAAACCAATGCAAGGCTGGAACAAGGGTAAGCAGGCCAAGAAGCCTGCTGCTGCTACCAAAACAGCATGAAGGAGTAGCCCCCGATCCGGGACCGGATCTAGTAGGGGGCAGACTCTCTCTCTTCGCTCAGGCTTGGGCAAGAGATGTTCAGGATCCCTGGGCACTAGAAATAGTTTCTCAGGGTTATCTTCTGGAATTCAAGGAACTACCCCCAAGGGGAAGGTTCCACATGTCTCACTTATCTTCAAACCAAATAAAGAGACAGGCATTCTTACATTGTGTAGAAGACCTGTTAAAAATGGGAGTGATACACCCAGTTCCAACTGTGGAACAAGGAATGGGGTTTTACTCAATTCTGTTTGTAGTTCCCAAAAAAGAGGGAACTTTCAGACCAATTCTGGATTTAAAGATTCTAAACAAATTTCTCAGAGTGCCATCGTTCAAAATGGAAACTATTCGAACGATTTTACCTTCAATCCAGGAGGGTCAATTTATGACTACCGTGGATCTAAAGGATGCGTATCTACATATTCCTATCCACAAAGATCATCATCAGTTCCTAAGGTTCGCCTTTCTGGACAAACATTACCAGTTTGTGGCTCTCCCATTCGGGCTAGCCACTGCTCCAAGGATTTTCACAAAGGTACTCAGGTCCCTTCTGGCGGTTCTAAGACCAAGGGGCATTGCAGTGGCACCTTACTTGGACGACATTCTGATACAAGCGTCGTCTCTTTCAAAGGCAAAGGCTCACACAGACATCGTTCTGGCCTTTCTCAGATCTCACGGGTGGAAGGTGAACATAGAAAAGAGTTCCCTGTCTCCGTCGACAAGAGTTCCTTTCTTGGGGACAATAATAGATTCTTTAGAAATGAAGATTTTTCTGACAGATGTCAGAAAGTCAAAACTTCTAAATGCTTCACTCTGTTCCACGACCTTCCATAGCTCAGTGCATGGAAGTAGTAGGGTTGATGGTTGCAGCAATGGACATAGTTCCTTTTGCGCGAATTCATCTAAGACCATTACAACTGTGCATGCTGAAACAGTGGAATGGGGACTATACAGACTTGTCTCCAGTGATTCAAGTAGATCAGAAGACCAGAGACTCACTCCGTTGGTGGCTAACCCAGGATCACCTGTCCCAGGGAATGAGCTTCCGCAGACCAGAGTGGGTCATCGTCACGACCGACGCCAGTCTAGTGGGCTGGGGCGCGGTCTGGGACTCCCTGAAAGCTCAGGGTCTGTGGTCTCGGGAAGAGTCTCTTCTCCCGATAAACATTCTGGAACTGAGAGCGATATTCAATACTCTCAGGGCTTGGCCTCAACTAGCAAAGGCCAGATTCATAAGATTCCAATCAGACAACATGACGACTGTTGCTTACATCAACCATCAGGGGGGAACAAGGAGTTCCCTGGCGATGAGAGAAGTGACCAAAATCATAAAATGGGCGGAGGATCACTCCTGCCACCTATCTGCGATCCACATCCCAGGAGTGGAAAATTGGGAGGCGGATTATCTGAGTCGTCAGACATTCCATCCGGGGGAGTGGGAACTCCACCCGGAGATATTTGCCCAGTTGACTCAATTATGGGGCATTCCAGACATGGATCTGATGGCGTCTCGTCAGAACTTCAAGGTTCCTTGCTACGGGTCCAGATCCAGGGATCCCAAGGCGACTCTAGTGGATGCATTAGTAGCGCCTTGTCAGGGTTTTGACTGTTACTGCACCTTTAAGTTGGTTCACCAATCACAGTGATTCATCACCTATTTTAACACCTGCTCTCCTAACTAGCATTGCTTAGTATTTTGTTTCTCTATCTAGAGTAACTCTGAGCCTTACTCTCTGAGATTTTCACAGATACCTAACTTCAATTTTCCTCCTCAGGATTCATTGTTTAACAAAGTCATTTCTTTAACAAGAGGACAACACTCCTGTCAGCATTGGAATCTGCAGACCTCTAACTTCTTGCTAATTCCTAGCCTGTAGTGTCTTGGCATCTTAACAACTACAGAGAAGCTGTTTCCTTTTTTCTACAAGCAGGGATCTGTTTCTTGCAACACTAACAGGAAGTGATTGGGACCAAATTGTGCGCGCACAAGGAGTCAGAACAGGCAGCAGGTTCGGACAACAAACTTTGTGAGTAACATTTTCTAACCTTCCACAACTACTGTTTTGTGTTTCTCTGCCTGTATTTCTACCGCTTCTCATGCTAACTGGGATTACTAGTTCAACACATACTGTGCACATACTTTGCATTAGCCTGATTTGTGATCTGCTTCAGATTGAGGCTGTGTTTTCCAATTGTGTATTATCCTCAGCAGAATATTAAGATTCATACCAAGTGTGACTGTCTAAATGTTATTTGATGAATAACTACTTCTAACCTTTCATTGTGGATTACAACTCTGAAATTTGTGTTTACCTTACTTAAGGATTTTCTACAGAGATCACTGAGGATTACAAATAGAGATTCTATTTTCGCATATTTTCTATCTAATGTCTAACATGTCGCTTCTCCCTCAATAAGGGTCTAACGTGACACCTGGGTATATAATTAAGTATTCAGTATATCCTGAAAACTATACTTTATAACAACTTTACACTATACTACTTGGTTTCACTTTGAAGCTAGTGTTACCAAATCACAATAGTGTTACATTTCACATTTTTGTCTTGTAAAGTTGTTACCTCCTTGACATAATACTAAGCCTAAAAAAGTTACGTCACAAGTATGGATCCTGCTGAAATACCCCAGTTTGTATTTAACCTAAACCAAAAGGTGGATAAAATGGGGCAAGCAATATTAGACCTACAACTAGAAACACAGGTTCTTAGAGAATTGATAAAGGATCTGAAAGTCCCGCACACCTCAACTATTGAACCACAAGTTAGTTTACCTGACTCCTTTTCTGGAGACAGGCGGTCTTACAGACAATTTAAAAATGCTTGCCACCTCCTATTTAACTTAAAACCTCACACCTACCCAACAGACAGGGTAAGGGTACTCTCTACAATATCTTTTCTCAGGTCAGAACCTAGGGTATGGGCTGACCACCTATGTGAAACCAATGACCCTCTAATAAATTCTTTCTCTGGGTTTTTCTCTGCTATGGATGAGTTATACAGTGATACAGATATCCAACTCACAGCAGAACAAAAAATGAGAAACCTTAAACAAGGAAAAAAATCTGTGGAGGATTACATCACAGAATTTAAATTATATGCTTCCGATTCAGCCTGGAGTTTGGTTTCACTCCGCAATCAGTTTAGGCTCGGCCTCTCTGATTCCGTTAAAGACGAACTAGCAAGGATAGAGATGCCAAGTACTCTGGATGCTCTCATGAAAGTAGCAACTCAGATTGATCGTAGGCTAAGAGAACGTAAGGCAGAACGCACCTACACTGAACCTGCTGCCACTACCTAACTCTAAGGTTCAGCTAATTAACCGGAATGGAATATATTACTACAAAGACAGAATATTCTTACCTGAACCTTTAAGACATCAAATTCTACAAGAGCAGCATGATTCACCTCTTGCAGGTCATCCAGGAGAGAGACGTACATTAGAGTTGATCAGCAGAGCGTATTGGTGGCCAGACATGAAAAGATCAATTTCTGACTACATAAAAACCTGCCTTATATGTCAAACTTGCAAAACAGAGAAAAAGAGCCCATATGGACTACTTATGCCCCTACCTGTTTCTGATAGACCATGGAAACAAATAGGCATAGACTTCATAGTGGATTTACCTCCCTCTAAAAATCATACCACTATAATGGTGGTTGTTGATAGTTTTTCAAAAATGGCTCACTTTCTACCATTTCATAAATTACCCACTGCACCTGAAACAGCCAGACTTTTTATGGATCAAATCCTCAAGTTACATGGAGTACCAAGTACTGTGATTTCTGACAGGGGATCTCAATTTACTTCAAGGTTTTGGAAATGTTTATGCAAAGCCCTTAATATCAAACACCAATTCACTACTTCATTCCATCCTCAATCAAATGGACAAGTGGAGAGAATAAACCAATGGTTGGACGAATACCTACGATGTTTTTGTGCTTATCAACAACATAATTGGATTTCATATCTCTCTTTCGCAGAATTTGCATATAACAACCTTACTAATTCTTCAACCAATCTTACACCCTTCTATGCAAATTACGGATACCACCCCACTTTCACTTCCATCTCATCAACCCCTTCTGATTCACCTTTGGTTGATGAGTTGAATAATTCTTTACAGGACAACTTCAATTTTATAAAAGAGAACATTATTAAGGCTCAAAACTCACAGAAATATCACTACGACTTAAGACATAGAGATCCTCCTAAGTATAAAATCGGAGACCAAGTATGGTTATCAACCAAGAACCTACGAATACAAGTGCCAAGTAGGAAACTAACACAAAAGTTTTGTGGACCTTTCAAAATTCTCAAAGTAGTCAATCCTAACGCCGTTACTTTAGACCTACCCTCTTCCATGAAAATACATGCTACATTTCATGTATCTCTCCTCAAGCCTTATAACCCAACCAGAGTTCAAGCTTCTCACACACCTTCGTCTCTTGAATTACAAGATACCGATGTATATGAGGTTGATCAGATTATTGACTCTAGGATTTCCAAAGGAGTATTGCAATACTTGGTTAGATGGAAGAACTTCACCAAGGATGATGATACGTGGGAACCTTCTACTAATATCTATGCTCCTAAATTGGTCTCCCAGTTCCATCAGAAATTCCCGGATTCTCCTAGACCTTAAGCTGAGGATCAGCTTGCTTGACGGGGGGATCATGTCAGGGTTTTGACTGTTACTGCACCTTTAAGTTGGTTCACCAATCACAGTGATTCATCACCTATTTTAACACCTGCTCTCCTAACTAGCATTGCTTAGTATTTTGTTTCTCTATCTAGAGTAACTCTGAGCCTTACTCTCTGAGATTTTCACAGATACCTAACTTCAATTTTCCTCCTCAGGATTCATTGTTTAACAAAGTCATTTCTTTAACAAGAGGACAACACTCCTGTCAGCATTGGAATCTGCAGACCTCTAACTTCTTGCTAATTCCTAGCCTGTAGTGTCTTGGCATCTTAACAACTACAGAGAAGCTGTTTCCTTTTTTCTACAAGCAGGGATCTGTTTCTTGCAACACTAACAGGAAGTGATTGGGACCAAATTGTGCGCGCACAAGGAGTCAGAACAGGCAGCAGGTTCGGACAACAAACTTTGTGAGTAACATTTTCTAACCTTCCACAACTACTGTTTTGTGTTTCTCTGCCTGTATTTCTACCGCTTCTCATGCTAACTGGGATTACTAGTTCAACACATACTGTGCACATACTTTGCATTAGCCTGATTTGTGATCTGCTTCAGATTGAGGCTGTGTTTTCCAATTGTGTATTATCCTCAGCAGAATATTAAGATTCATACCAAGTGTGACTGTCTAAATGTTATTTGATGAATAACTACTTCTAACCTTTCATTGTGGATTACAACTCTGAAATTTGTGTTTACCTTACTTAAGGATTTTCTACAGAGATCACTGAGGATTACAAATAGAGATTCTATTTTCGCATATTTTCTATCTAATGTCTAACATGTCGCTTCTCCCTCAATAAGGGTCTAACGTGACACCTGGGTATATAATTAAGTATTCAGTATATCCTGAAAACTATACTTTATAACAACTTTACACTATACTACTTGGTTTCACTTTGAAGCTAGTGTTACCAAATCACAATAGTGTTACATTTCACATTTTTGTCTTGTAAAGTTGTTACCTCCTTGACACGCCTTGGGCCTTCAACCTAGCTTATGTGTTTCCACCGTTTTCTCTCATTCCCAGAGGGCCTCGGTGATCTTGATAGCTCCTGCGTGGCCACGCAGGACTTGGTATGCAGACCTGGTGAATATGTCATCGGCTCCACCATGGAAGCTACCTTTGAGACAGGATCTTCTAGTACAGGGTCCATTCGAACATCCAAATCTAGTTTCCCTCCAGCTGACGGCTTGGAAATTGAACGCTTGATTTTATCTAAGCGTGGGTTTTCGGATTCTGTGATAGATACTCTGGTACAAGCCAGAAAACCTGTAACTAGAAAAATTTACCATAAAATATGGAAAATATATATCTGTTGGTGTGAATCCAAGGGATTCTCATGGAGTAAGATCAAAATTCCTAGGATCCTTTCTTTTCTTCAAGAAGGTTTGGATAAGGGATTATCAGCGAGTTCTCTAAAGGGACAGATTTCTGCTTTATCTGTCTTGTTACACAAACGACTGGCAGCTGTGCCAGATGTTCAAGCTTTTGTTCAGGCTTTGGTCAGGATCAAGCCTGTTTACAGACCTTTGACTCCTCCCTGGAGTCTGAATTTAGTTCTTTCAGTTCTTCAAGGGGTTCCGTTTGAACCTCTACATTCCATAGATATCAAGATGTTATCTTGGAAAGTTCTGTTTTTGGTTCCTATTTCTTCTGCTAGAAGAGTTTCTGAGTTATCTGCTCTGCAGTGTAATACGCCCTATCTGGTGTTCCATTCAGATAAGGTTGTTTTGCGTACTAAGCCTGGTTTCCTTCCAAAGGTTGTTTCCAACAAGAATATTAACCAGGAAATAGTTGTGCCTTCTTTGTGTCCGAATCCAGTTTCAAAGAAGGAACGTTTGTTACACAATTTAGATGTAGTTCGTGCTTTAAAGTTCTATTTAGAAGCAACAAAGGATTTCAGACAAACGTCTTCTCTGTTTGTCGTTTATTCTGGCAAGAGGAGAGGTCAAAAAGCTACTGCTACCTCTCTTTCCTTTTGGCTGAAAAGCATCATCCAATTGGCTTATGAGACTGCCAGACGGCAGCCTCCCGAACGCATCACAGCTCACTCTACTAGGGCTGTGGCTGCCACATGGGCCTTCAAGAACGAGGCTTCTGTTGATCAGATATGTAAGGCAGCGACTTGGTCTTCCCTGCACACTTTTGCCAAATTCTACAAATTTGATACTTTTGCTTCTTCGGAGGCTATTTTTGGGAGAAAGGTTTTGCAAGCCGTGGTGCCTTCCGTTTAGGTAACCTGATTGGCTCACTCCCTTCATATGTGTCCTAAAGCTTTGGTATTGGTTCCCACAAGTTATGGATGACACCGTGGACCGGACACACCAATGTTGGAGAAAACAGAATTTATGCTTACCTGATAAATTACTTTCTCCAACGGTGTGTCCGGTCCACGGCCCGCCCTGGTTTTTTAATCAGGTTTGATGAATTTCTTTCTTTAACTGCAGTCACCACGGCACCCTATGGTTTCTCCTGTTTTTCTCCTGTCCGTCGGTCGAATGACTGGGGTGGGCGGAGCCTAGGAGGGACTATATGGACAGCTTTTGCTGTGCTCTTTGCCATTTCCTGTTGGGGAAGAGAATATTCCCACAAGTTATGGAAGACGCCGTGGACCGTACACACCAATGTTGGAGAAAGGGAGTACAGGCGCAAAGACTTTGACTCAGAGGCTGTTAGCAGTTTCCATACGGCCCTGAAATTTAAGCACAACCCTGACCCCCCCCCTCTATAAAAGTAAAGACAAACGTAATTACTAAAGCAGCTATCAAGGATATTGGCTATCTCACCGCATTAGAGTGCTGAATACCAGTCGGTGGGGAGGTGTCACAGAGCTGCAACGGGCTGTGAGAACTGAGGCCTAGTACACATAGAGCCTGAGGGAGAGACTAAAGGATAAGGCAGGTTAGGATCCACAGGGTGGTGTCTCATATTAAGAGCTGGATTGCAAAGGCCATTAGGCCTGAGTATCGTCGGGCTCTAGATACAAAGCTCCTACTCTACCCCATCATCCTAATCAATCAAACAGGTCTGAATTTAAAGGCAAATAAGGAAGATAAAGGCTGCTTGGTCACATTATTCAAGCTACAACCCTGAATTTCTACATTGTCTGCTGCACAAGAAAACATTATAAGAGGTCTTGGCTTATCAAGGCCGATGAAAGTTGACAAATTCTTTTACAAACTCTCCCCTGCCGCTGCTGCAGACATGTCACATAGATCAAAAAATGCGGATAACAAAAAACAGCAAAAACACTCAGCTGAGATACACACAGAACCCTCATCCCCCCCAGAACAGATTTTGGTTCAGGGTCTAGACCACTCGGCCTTACTACATGAATTGAAATCCTTCTTCCTCCCTAAGATGGACTCACTCCAGGCGGGAGTGGATACCCTGACCTACGAGGTCAGACAGTTTTCTTCACGACTGACACCACAATCAAGCAGTTGGTCAAAAAAACACAGATTCTCCAGGACCGCATCGACGACTTGGAGAATAGAAGTCGTCGCAACAATCTGCGCATAGTAGGAGTGCCTGAGAACATCAAGGGCAAGAATCTGTTGGAATTTACTGCGCTGACATTCCCCAAACTCTTAGGGCTGCACCCTGACATTCTTCCAATCGACGTTGAGAGGGCGCACCGTGTAGGGCCCGAAAGAGGTCTCGACCAGGCTAGGGCTAGACCCAGGCAAGTCATATTTAAATGCCTAAATTTTCAGGAGCAGCTAAAAATCTTGAGGGCCTACCAGGCGCGCAAAGAGATCTTATATGAAGGTGCAAAACCCGACAAGTCCCCAGAGTGTGGCCAGGCAAGCAATTCAAAGACGGTATGTAAGTTTATTTTTGTTCCGATATACAGAGCTCACTTAAGATGCGCCTAGCCGATATGCCCGCCTACCGGAAGTCCAATTTACATTAATTTTAATTGTTTTGCATATGCATTTTATTCGAGTTTTATTTTAAAGAATAATTATTAAATATATTGTATTATAACCCGGCCATATACTGACAATATATTAGGGTTATTTATTTTGGGGTGTTTTTTTTTTTTTTTAAATAGGGTATTAGAATAGGAATATTTTTTATTTTTTTAGATAATTTAATTTGTTATTTTTTGTAAAGGTAGTTTTATTTATTTTTTTGTAATTTTAGTGTTTATATTTTTTTTAATTGTAGTTTTAATTTTTTTGTAATGTTAGGTTTTTTTATTTTTAGTAATCATACGGCTAGATTTGGAGTTTGGCGGTAGGGTTGTTAACGCTACGTGTGGTTTATGTCTAACGCACGGCATTGTTTGACTCCGGTATTTAGAGTTAAAAAAAACCTTCTAACGATACTATTTCACACGCGGAATCCTGCCCGCGTTAGACAGTCTCCCATAGAGATCAATGGAAATGCAAACAAACACGCTTTTTTCATCTAACACTCGATCTCGCGAGAAATACGCACAGCTCGGTCATATGACGCATACCACATCATGCACAACAATAACACGCCGCAAATGTCACAACAACAATCACTAAACAAAGCACAGAAGCATTACACATTCACAAGCGGGGGGAATTTTATTGAAATAAAATACAGGGAATACGCATATACTTTAAGATGCGGAAATACGCAAAATAACAACAAGAAAAATAAAAAAAATACATACACTAGCAAAATAATCGCATTCAATATCACTATATATTAGGACAAACATACATATACAACACTTCACTAATACCACACCATCGCAAATTCACATTTAAACATAATACTATTGGTCAATGTTATAGAAAACGAGCACTATGACATCATCGCATTCTACACATTCCACAAATACTAACTCAAAATGAGCATGCGCAAATTCACACACCTAATACACATTGCACAAATACTAATTGCTAATAAAGCACACATGAACACAATTTAGAACGCTAATCGGTACATCATTAAACATTTACACAGGGTATATAAGCACCACACAAGCATGGCTTCTTTGACTGTGTTGCTGGTGGGTCTTTGGAGATTGGAGGTTTAAGATTAGAGAGTTTGTGCATTATTGTGAGTGAGTTAGTGTTAGTGTGAGAGAGTCAGTTGTTAGTGTTATCGTGAGTGAGTGAGTGGGAGTTAGTGGTAGTGGGAGAGAGTCAGTTAGTGGTAGTGGGAGTTAGTGAGAGTTAGTGGTAGTGTGATAGAGTCAGTTAGTGGGAGTTAGTGAGAGTTAGTGGTAGTGTGAGTTAGTGAGAATTAGTAGTAGTGTGAGTTAGTGAGAATTAGTAGTAGTGTGAGTTAGCGAGCGAGTGCTTTTTCTGTACACTTTTTACACACATTTACACGCAAACACATTCAATACATACATACACTTATCAATAACACTACATACACTCCATACCCCATACCCTCTCATACTACACTCCATACCCCATTGCCTGTAGTCCCATTCCCTGTAATCCCATTTACTCTTATCCCATACCCCATACCATACCCATCCCCTAGTTACATTTAGTTTACATATCCTCCTTTTTGTCTTCTTCTTCATTTTGTTCATTTACATACTCCTTACCCTCTTTTATTTATATCCCTTTCACACTTTCAGCACTTTTTTTGGTCTTTTTAGTTCTTTATTTTGACCCCCTTTCATTTGATCACACTCACTTTTGGTTTGCTTAGTTGGGGTTTAGTTTAGGGAAGAGATGGAGGGCAGGCAGGGGAGAGGTAGAGGGGGGAGGAGAGGGAGAGGGAGAGGAACAGGGCAGGAAGGGGAGCAGTGGGTGGACCCAGCCACTTGGTTCAAGATGAACAAGTGGCTGGGCCCAGTGGCGGACAGAGTAGGGCTTCACAGTCCGGGAAACAGAGCGCATCGTCACAGGGGAAGGCCAAGGCGACTAGGGAGGCGAGGTTTTCGATGGAGGAGAAGGAGGCCATCGTAGAGGCCTATATGGCCAGGTATAGGAGGCTGCAGCATCAGAAGACCACCCCGACTGAGAAGAGGAAGCTCTGGCATGAGATAAGGAATGCAGTCAATGCCGTGGGTGGACGGAATAGAGATATGGACTCAAAACATCGATACCGGGACTGCAAGATGGATCTCAAGAAAAAGTTAAGCCTGGAGGCCCGACATGCCGCAGGAACCGGTGGCGGCCCTGCACTGGAAATCGAGTACTGCCGATGGGAGGAAATGTTGCGTCCCGCATCTCCGAGGTGGATGTAGTCGGTATCGGAGGAATTGATACCGGGAACCTGCCATTCTCATCTGACGGTAAGCTCATTTAAGAATAAATTCACATACGAATGTATTTCAAGGGACACTATACGCAAACCTTTACTTTCATGATTGAGGTAGAGAATACAATTTACAAAAACATTCCAATTTACTTATATTACCTAATTTGATTCATTCTTTAGATATACTTTAATGAAGAAATAGCCATTCACACGGTGAACCAATCACAGGAGGCAGCTATATTCAGCTACCAATCAGCATCTTCTAAGCATATTTAGATATGCTTTTCAGCAAAGAATATCCAGAGAATGAAGCTAATTAGATAAGAAAAGTACATTAGAAAGTTGATTATAATTGTATGCTTCTAAATCATGAAAGATAAAACATTGGGTTTCATGTCCCTTTAAGGATCAGATTAATGCTATAACGTTGTTTACACGCATTCACAATTACTTTGCGGTTACATCAGTATCTAGGCTATAGGTTAGGTGTGCATTTAAACAGACTGAAAACAAACGCTAAAACATTCAGATTGAACAGACATATCACAAACACGGTTTAGAAAATGCGGAAATCGTATTGATTGTTAGATTTCAAAGTGGATTAATGATTCTGCATTTGTAATTGTATCGTAAGCTAAGTCATTTAAAGCTTGATTTGGAAATATGCTAATATATACATTTCTTTATTTTTCAAATATACAGAGTCTGGGGAGGAGGCAGCACAGTAAATACAGCCTCCTCCTTCTCCCCGGGATGAGAGTGGTGGGTAGGAATTTCCATCTCGGAGGGAAGAGGCCCCCCGTGACGAAGAGGGCACGGAAGCAGATGAAGAGGCCCCGGAAGTAGAGGAGGAGGCCGCGGAACCAGAGGCCCCTCAAGGACCCGCACCCCGCCGTGCACGGGCACCCCGCCGTGCATGGGTACCCCGCCAAGCACAACAAGAGGAAATAGCGGAGGTGCGGGTTCTACTAGACTACATTGACCAGATGCGTAACTCCCGGATACAAAATATAGAAGGCCGAACTAGAATTCTTGAAGGACAAAACAAAATAATTGAAGGCCAAAACCAAATAATAAACATACTTACTCGAATAGAAGAAGGGCAAAACAGAACCTTTAATCTACACCAAGAGATGTTTAATTTTTTCCGGGAGGCGCATGCTGGTCTGCCTCCTGGTCCGCCTCCTGCTGCTGGGCCATCTTCTCCTGCCGGGCCATCTTCTCCTGCCAGGCCATCTTCTCCTGCCGGGCCATCTCCTCCTGCCGGGCCATCTCCTCCTCACCTTGGTCGTCCCAGTACTCTTCCTTCCACTCTTCCCACAACATATCCAATGAGAACTCGTCGGAGTCGGCAGTTGACCCTCCCAGAGCCTCAGCCCCGTGGGAAGAGGGGAAGGAAGAGGAAGTAAGTATTTGTTTTCATGTTTAATGTTATTTCTCTTGTTAAGTGTATCCAGTCCACGGATCATCCATTACTTATGGGATATTAACTCCTCCCCAACAGGAAGTACAAGAGGATTCACCCAGCAGAGCTGCTATATAGCTCCTCCCCTAACTGCCATTACCAGTCATTCTCTTGCACCCAACGAATAGATAGGATGTGTGAGAGGACTGTGGTGATTATACTTAGTTTCATACCTTCAATCAAAAGTTTGTTATTTTATAATAGCACCGGAGTGTGTTATTCCTTCTCTGGTAGAATTTGAAGAAGAATCTACCTGAGTTTTTCTATGATTTTAGCCGGAGTAGTTAAGATCATATTGCTGTTTCTCGGCCATCTGAGGAGAGGTAAACTTCAGATCAGGGGACAGCGGGCAGATTAATCTGCAAAGAGGTATGTAGCAGCTTATTATTTTCTGACAATGGAATTGATGAGAAAATTCTGCCATACCGATATAATGTAAACTCAGCCTTAAATGCAGTAGCAGCAACTGGTATCAGGCTGTCATGTATGTATATTTTACACTTCAGTATTCTGGGGAATGGCACTTCACTGGAATTATACTGTATGCATAAAACTTTAGCCTAATTTGCAGGGACTAGCAACAGGCTTTTTAATAACACTCAATTTATTAATGTTAAACGTTTTTTGCTGGCATGTAAAATCGTTTAATTTTCTGAGGTACTGGGTGAAAAAATGTTTTGGGCACTATTTTTTTCCACTTGGCAGTCGTTTTATTTAATTTATGACAGTTTACTGATCTCTCGCACTGTTATGTGTGAGGGGGAGGGGCCTTTTTTGGCGCTTTTGCTACGCATCAAAAAATTCAGTCAGAAGTTTATTGTCTTCCCTGCATGATCCGGTTCATCTCTACAGAACTCAGGGGTCTTCAAAACTTGTTTTGAGGGAGGTAATCACTCACAGCAGAGCTGTGAGATTGTAGTTGACTGTGATAAAAAAACGTTTATTTCTGTATTTTTTTTTTTTTTTTTTTTCTGCTATCAGGGTTAGTTTGCTAATGGGAGCAAGCCTTTGCTAAAATTGTGTTTTTTTACAAAGATTTGATGCTATAACTTTTCAGTTTATTAATTTTCAACTGTCATAACTTTTTCTGTGCTTCTTATAGGCACAGTACGTTTTCATATTATAGTAAATTACTTGAAAAGTATTTCCAAGTTGCTAGTTTATTTGCTAGTGTGTTAAACATGTCTGATTCAGAGGAAGATATCTGTGCTATATGTGCTAAAGCCAAAGTGGAGCCCAATAGAAATTTATGTACTAACTGTATTGATACTACTTTAAATAAAAGTCAATCTGTACAAATTGAACATATTTCACCAAACAACGAGGGGAGAGTTATGCCGACTAACTCGCCTCACGTGTCAGTACCTGCATCTCCCGCTCGGGAGGTGCGTGATATTGTAGCGCCGAGTACATCTGGGCGGCCATTACAAATCACATTACAGGATATGGCTACTGTTATGACTGAAGTTTTGGCTAAATTACCAGAACTAAGAGGTAAGCGTGATCACTCTGGGGTGAGAACAGAGTGCGCTGATAATATTAGGGCCATGTCAGACACTGCGTCACAATTTGCAGAACATGAGGACGGAGAGCTTCATTCTGCGGGTGACGGTTCTGATCCAAACAAACTGGATTCAGATATTTCAAATTTTAAATTTAAGCTGGAAAACCTCCGTGTATTACTAGGGGAGGTGTTAGCGGCTCTGAATGATTGTAACACAGTTGCAATACCAGAGAAAATGTGTAGGTTGGATAAATATTTTGCGGTACCGGCGAGTACTGACGTTTTTCCTATACCTAAGAGACTTACTGAAATTGTTACTAAGGAGTGGGATAGACCCGGTGTGCCGTTCTCACCCCCTCCGATATTTAGAAAGATGTTTCCAATAGACGCCACCACACGGGACTTATGGCAAACGGTCCCTAAGGTGGAGGGAGCAGTTTCTACTTTAGCTAAGCGTACCACTATCCCGGTGGAGGATAGCTGTGCCTTTTCAGATCCAATGGATAAAAAGTTAGAGGGTTACCTTAAGAAAATGTTTGTTCAACAAGGTTTTATATTGCAACCTCTTGCATGCATTGCGCCTGTCACGGCTGCAGCAGCATTTTGGTTTGAGTCTCTGGAAGAGACACTTGAATCAGCTCCATTAGATGAGATTACACACAAGCTTAAAGCCCTTAAGTTAGCTAACTCATTTATTTCAGATGCCGTAGTACATTTAACTAAACTTACGGCTAAGAATTCCGGATTCGCCATTCAGGCACGCAGAGCACTGTGGCTAAAATCCTGGTCAGCTGACGTTACTTCTAAATCTAAATTGCTTAATATACCTTTCAAAGGGCAGACCTTATTCGGGCCCGGGTTGAAAGAAATTATCGCTGACATTACAGGAGGTAAAGGCCATGCCCTGCCTCAAGACAGAGCCAAACCTAAGGCTAGACAGTCTAATTTTCGTTCCTTTCGTAATTTCAAAGCAGGAGCAGCATCAACTTCCTCTGCACCAAAACAGGAAGGAGCTGTTGCTCGCTACAGACAAGGCTGGAGACCTAACCAGTCCTGGAACAAGGGCAAGCAGGCCAGGAAACCTGCTGCTGCCCCTAAGACAGCATGAATCGAGGGCCCCCGATCCGGGAACGGATGTAGTGGGGGGCAGACTTTCTCTCTTCGCCCAGGCTTGGGCAAGAGATGTCCAGGATCCCTGGGCGTTAGAGATCATATCTCAGGGATACCTTCTAGACTTCAAATTCTCTCCCCCAAGAGGGAGATTTCATCTGTCAAGGTTGTCAACAAACCAAATAAAGAAAGAGGCGTTTCTACGCTGCGTACAAGATCTTTTATTAATGGGAGTGATCCATCCGGTTCCGCGGTCGGAACAAGGACAAGGGTTTTACTCAAATCTGTTTGTGGTTCCCAAAAAAGAGGGAACTTTCAGGCCAATCTTGGATTTAAAGATCCTAAACAAATTCCTAAGAGTTCCATCGTTCAAAATGGAAACTATTCGGACAATTTTACCCATGATCCAAAAGGGTCAGTACATGACCACAGTGGATTTAAAGGATGCTTACCTTCACATACCGATTCACAAAGATCATTACCGGTATCTAAGGTTTGCCTTTCTAGACAGGCATTACCAGTTTGTAGCTCTTCCATTCGGATTGGCTACGGCTCCGAGAATCTTCACAAAGGTTCTGGGTGCTCTTCTGGCGGTACTAAGACCGCGAGGAATTGCGGTAGCTCCGTACCTAGACGACATTCTGATACAAGCTTCAAGCTTTCAAACTGCCAAGTCTCATACAGAGTTAGTACTGGCATTTCTAAGGTCGCATGGATGGAAGGTGAACGAAAAGAAGAGTTCTCTCTTTCCACTCACAAGAGTTCCCTTCTTGGGGACTCTTATAGATTCTGTAGAAATGAAGATTTACCTGACAGAAGACAGGTTAACAAAGCTTCAAAATGCATGCCGTGTCCTTCATTCCATTCAACACCCGTCAGTAGCTCAATGCATGGAGGTGATCGGCTTAATGGTAGCAGCAATGGACATAGTACCCTTTGCACGCCTACATCTCAGACCGCTGCAATTGTGCATGCTAAGTCAGTGGAATGGGGATTACTCAGACTTGTCCCCTACTCTGAATCTGGATCAAGAGACCAGAAATTCTCTTCTATGGTGGCTTTCTCGGCCACATCTGTCCAGGGTGATGCCATTCAGCAGGCCGGACTGGACAATTGTAACAACAGACGCCAGCCTACTAGGTTGGGGTGCTGTCTGGAATTCTCTGAAGGCTCAGGGACAATGGAATCAGGAGGAGAGTCTCCTACCAATAAACATTCTGGAATTGAGAGCAGTTCTCAATGCCCTTCTGGCTTGGCCCCAATTAACAACTCGGGGGTTCATCAGGTTTCAGTCGGACAACATCACGACTGTAGCTTACATCAACCATCAGGGAGGGACAAGAAGCTCCCTAGCAATGATGGAAGTATCAAAGATAATTCGCTGGGCAGAGTCTCACTCTTGCCACCTGTCAGCAATCCACATCCCGGGAGTGGAGAACTGGGAGGCGGATTTCTTAAGTCATCAGACTTTTAATCCGGGGGAGTGGGAACTTCATCCGGAGGTCTTTGCCCAAATACTTCGACGTTAGGGCAAACCAGAGATAGATCTCATGGCGTCTCGACAGAACGCCAAGCTTCCTCGTTACGGGTCCAGATCCAGGGATCCGGGAGCGGTTCTGATAGATGCTTTGACAGCACCTTGGACCTTCGGGATGGCTTATGTGTTTCCACCCTTCCCGATGCTTCCTCGATTGATTGCCAGAATCAAACAGGAGAGAGCATCAGTGATTCTAATAGCGCCTGCATGGCCACGCAGGACTTGGTATGCAGATCTAGTGGACATGTCATCCTGTCCACCTTGGTCGCTACCTCTGAAACAGGACCTTCTGATCCAGGGTCCCTTCAAACATCAAAATCTAATTTCTCTGAAGCTGACTGCTTAGAAATTGAACGCTTGATTTTATCAAAACGTGGTTTTTCTGAGTCAGTTATTGATACCTTAATACAGGCTAGGAAGCCTGTTACCAGAAAGATTTACCATAAGATATGGCGCAAATACTTATATTGGTGCGAATCCAAGAGTTACTCATGGAGTAAGGTTAGGATTCCGAGGATATTGTCTTTTCTACAAGAAGGTTTAGAAAAGGGTTTATCCGCTAGTTCCTTAAAGGGACAGATTTCAGCTCTGTCCATTCTTTTACACAAACGTCTGTCAGAAGTTCCGGACGTTCAAGCTTTTTGTCAGGCTTTAGCTAGGATCAAGCCTGTGTTTAAAACTGTTGCTCCACCATGGAGTTTGAACTTAGTTCTTAATGTTTTACAGGGGGTTCCGTTTGAACCCCTTCATTCCATTGATATCAAGTTGTTATCTTGGTTTCTGTTTTGTTCTGTTTTTAATGGCGATTTCCTCGGCTCGAAGAGTCTCTGAGTTATCTGCCTTACATTGTGATTCTCCTTATCTGATTTTTCATTCAGACAAGGTAGTTCTGCGTACTAAACCTGGGTTCCTACCTAAGGTGGTCACTAACAGGAATATCAATCAAGAGATTGTGGTTCCATCTTTGTGTCCTAATCCTTCTTCGAAAAAGGAACGTCTGCTACACAATCTAGATGTAGTCCGTGCCCTGAAATTTTATCTACAGGCAACTAAGGATTTTCGACAAACGTCTTCCCTGTTTGTCGTTTATTCTGGTCAGAGGAGAGGTCAAAAAGCTTCGGCTACCTCTCTCTCCTTTTGGCTTCGTAGCATAATACGGTTAGCCTATGAGACTGCTGGACAGCAGCCTCCTGAAAGAATTACAGCACATTCTACTAGAGCTGTGGCTTCCACTTGGGCCTTTAAGAATGAGGCTTCTGTTGAACAGATTTGCAAGGCTGCAACTTGGTCTTCTCTTCATACTTTTTCCAAATTTTACAAATTTGACACTTTTGCTTCTTCGGAGGCTGTTTTTGGGAGAAAGGTTCTTCAGGCAGTGGTTCCTTCCGTATAAAGAGCCTGCCTGTCCCTCCCGTCATCCGTGTACTTTAGCTTTGGTATTGGTATCCCATAAGTAATGGATGATCCGTGGACTGGATACACTTAACAAGAGAAAACATAATTTATGCTTACCTGATAAATTTATTTCTCTTGTAGTGTATCCAGTCCACGGCCCGCCCTGTCACTTTAAGGCAGGTAATTTTTCCATTAAACTACAGTCACCACTGCACCCTATGGTTTTCCTTTCTCTGCATGTTTTCGGTCGAATGACTGGTAATGGCAGTTAGGGGAGGAGCTATATAGCAGCTCTGCTGGGTGAATCCTCTTGCACTTCCTGTTGGGGAGGAGTTAATATCCCATAAGTAATGGATGATCCGTGGACTGGATACACTACAAGAGAAATAAATTTATCAGGTAAGCATAAATTATGTTTTTTATTTAATGTGTAATGGATAGGTATGTAATGATGTGGTTTTCATACACTTGTGGACCACACTCTGTATATAATCTACTTCTATGGGACCGGGTCCATGGAGGCAGATTGTTTGCAGAGTGTGGGTTATAAGTGTGTGAAAACCACATCACATACCTATCCTTGTTCATGATATTGATTGGTTTCTGTGATGTGATGTCCAAACTGTTTCCCGAATCGCAAACAAAATTACCATTACAATTATCCATGATGGCATATTACTGTTTGAATGCCAATAACACAGCTTAAAGGGACAGTCAAAAAATTATTGATTACAAAGAAAACACTGTATTACGCATTATCAAGTTGGAAACAACAAAACATGGAGAAATACGTGTGACTTATGTGCTTACCCTTGTATCTATGACTATGAAAAATGACCACTTATTTGTTGTTCTGACATAACAACATTTTAGACATCAATGATCAATACATGGTAAATAATATGCTGTATGAGCACAAGGTTTTAGATATACAAATGCTATCCAAATGCCCTCTAGTGGTCAAATTGCATAATGATTACATGCACTCTTCAAGCTCTAAGAAATGAGCCAACGAACCTCATAGGTTTAGCTAGAAAATTAAAATAAACACAGACAAATGATTAATTGGTGAGAAACCTTTGATATCATTGAAATTACAAAATTGACTTTTATAATAATGCAAAACATGATTTGTTTTCTAAACTGTCCCTTTAACAAAATTACATATGCTAACATATATTTGCAGATTGTTGGTATATCTACATGTACTTGTTCAAACAATAAATATTGAAAACAGATTTATATTGACGTGTTAAATAAAGTCTATTTTCTTAAAGAGACATTATTGTGTTAATTTTTTTTTTATAAAGACATTTGTTTTAACAATGAATATGGTTTAAAGTCCTTTTAGGAGTGGGGGGTGAAAATATGCTAACAATAATATATTTGGAGATTAACCAATGTGGAACTCATACATGATACAAAAATAAACATTTGCATTAAAGGGACAGTATACTATATTTTTAACAGAACTGTATATAATAGACACTACTAGAAACAACAAGATTAACATATACTGATATCAATATTACAAAGCTTTAAACACTTTCAAAGAAAATCGGGTTAGCTCTCTTGAAAATATAGATGAACCCCCATTACAACCGTAAAACAAGACAATACCCCATCATTAACATATGAAAAGACCCTTTACACAAACAGGAGAAAGCTGGAGATGGTACTCACATGAAACTTAGAGGCTTGACGAGGAGTCTGAAAATTACTTACATTTTATTTGAACAGAAGCAAAATGAAACGTGTATTTGTTAAACAATGGACTATCTAACTAGAGATAAAATATTTTGATTTATAATGTGAGTGTCTAATGAACCTTTAATAAAATATACAACGAAATTACATTTAGAAGAAGTCGGCATCATATATTTAGCATATGATAAAGATAAATGCATATTGATTACTTTACTCTAACACAATAGCGCATATTTATGAATTAGATATCTTTAACATTAAACACAACAGTCATTTTTCAGAAAAAGGAACATATTGTTGACAAACATATTAAACAACATGGACTATAGAGATTTGCACTTGCCTCGAAATATCATATGCATGAAAACATTTTGCTTTCGTTCGTTTATTCAACCAGACATCCAGCAAAAGAGAATGTGGTGGTCTTTATCAGCTATGGGTCAACAATGTAACATGATGCAAACAATCCATATTCGCAATGTTTTTAAACTTGTCTTCTCATTCACAAACGTGTTTAACGTGCACAAACAAATATTGCGGGACTACGTAATACAATCAGACGGTTTTTTACCTTTGCATGTGACGTCTTAATTAACATGGCGCTTCCTTGATCACGTAAGAACGCAATCCAATAAAAGGCACATTCTTGATCACGTAAGAACGCAAACAAAAAAAAAGGCGCATCCTTGATCGCGTAAAAACGCCATCCAATAAAAGGTGCATCCTTGATCGCGTAAAAACGTCAGTCAATACAAGGAATCATTGGACAGCCTGGCAGGTGACGTCTTAAGCAACATGGCGCATCCGCGATCGCTGAAAATACGCAGCCAATACAAGGACTCAGTTGACAGCTTGGCATATCACTAAGAAACGTATTTATATTTTTGTAACTAGTATGTGTCTAGATTGCTATCTAGGAATGTCACGAAATCATGAATCATCTTTTCGGACTTGACTGTCCCTTTAACTATAGCTATGGTGTATATCTTTAACATTTAAAATATACACATGAGAAATACATATGCCATTGATGTTTTAAGATATGTTTAGATTGTTTGGGAATAACAATAATGACACGTGTATTGATCAAACGTGTCATTTATTCAAGTTGAAATATGGTCAGACTACCTATAGCCATATATGGGAGGAGAAGTATTTTTTAACAATATTTTGAAAAACATATTCCTCATCTAAAATATGCGCATTACACACAGAGATTGATTTGGTTACACTTTTACAATAAGATAGAATAGAAAATGAAATACATGTGCTGTCAACATTACAATAAGATTGTTTATTAATCAGATTATATGTCATTGTTCATGTAAAAAGGACAAAAACGCTTTAGAAATGGAAATACATTCATTAACAATTGTGCTCACCATCACTTAAAGGGACATGATTTTTATTTTTAAAAAGAGGATACACAGAGACAATACTATTTCAATAAAATGAACACTTTACAGGGATTATATCATTGTATCAATCCTCAGATCATTTGTTAAAGGTGCATCAATTCATGCAGAGTTTATAAATACACACATGGATGTGACATTTGAAATATACATATATAACAATCTATATATACATATATAAAATAATTACTATGCTAATCATAATCATGCAATGATAAAGCTTTTCGAAAAAAATATAAAGACAAAAATAAAAATTACATTGGAGATGTTAATCTTAAAGTCATTTACAATTGTATTACATATATGATTCAGGAAACACCATTATTTTTGGTAGGTCCCTTTAAGGATCAACAAGATAAACTAGAGGTTTCAAGCAATGACATGAATAAGGAGGACAAAGAATCGTGCAATCACATGTCTTTTATTAGTATGTCAGAAAACGTCAACAACGTTTATAAATAATCTGGTAAAGATCAGGAAAATTGGAGCCATATGACAAGGTAACAGAGTGCATCACAGTCCATGAAGAGAGTTGCCAAGGGCCAGCATACCCCCATTGGAGACATATGACAAGGTAACAGAGTGCATCACAGTCCATGAAGAGACTTGCCAAGGGCCAGCATAGCCCCATTGGAGACATATGACAAGGTAACAGAGTGCATCACAGTCCATGAAGAGACTTGCCAAGGGCCAGCATAGCCCCATTGGAGACATATGACAAGGTAACAGAGTGCATCACAGTCCATGAAGAGAGTTGCCAAGGGCCAGCATAGCCCCATTGGAGACATATGACAAGGTAACAGAGTGCATCACAGTCCATGAAGAGACTTGCCAAGGGCCAGCATAGCCCCATTGGAGACATATGACAAGGTAACAGTGCATCACAGTCCATGAAGAGAGTTGCCAAGGGCCAGCATAGCCCCATTGGAGACATATGACAAGGTAACAGAGTGCATCACAGTCCATGAAGAGACTTGGCAAGGGCCAGCATAGCCCCATTGGAGCCATATGACAAGGTAACAGTGCATCACAGTCCATGAAGAGAGTTGCCAAGGGCCAGCATAGCCCCATTGGAGCCATATGACAAGGTAACAGAGTGCATCACAGTCCATGAAGAGAGTTGCCAAGGGCCAGCATAGCCCCATTGGAGACATATGACAAGGTAACAGTGCATCACAGTCCATGAAGAGAGTTGCCAAGGGCCAGCATAGCCCCATTGGAGCCATATGACAAGGTAACAGAGTGCATCACAGTCCATGAAGAGACTTGGCAAGGGCCAGCATAGCCCCATTGGAGCCATATGACAAGGTAACAGTGCATCACAGTCCATGAAGAGACTTGCCAAGGGCCAGCATAGCCCCATTGGAGACATATGACAAGGTAACAGAGTGCATCACAGTCCATGAAGAGAGTTGCCAAGGGCCAGCATAGCCCCATTGGAGACATATGACAAGGTAACAGAGTGCATCACAGTCCATGAAGAGAGTTGCCAAGGGCCAGCATAGCCCCATTGGAGACATATGACAAGGTAACAGAGTGCATCACAGTCCATGAAGAGAGTTGCCAAGGGCCAGCATAGCCCCATTGGAGACATATGACAAGGTAACAGAGTGCATCACAGTCCATGAAGAGAGTTGCCAAGGGCCAGCATAGCCCCATTGGAGCCATATGACAAGGTAAAAGAGTGCAACAGGCACAACAATAAACAGAAAAAATGGCCAAATGGCAACCATAAAAAAACATCAACATGTGGATGGAGGATTCTTATCTGCACCCTTGGAGCATCTCCAGATCCTCCACTTACTGGTCATCCTCTTCATTGTCTTGTGCATGTCCAGCTCCAGATTCAGGCCTTGAATTTAATCGCATGATCTGCCGCAGAGTCAAATGCTGAACCTGGAGCTGGGCCTGCATGGTGTCGTTCATCCCTCTCAGGACAGCTGCGTTCCTCAACACGGCCTGCTCTACACGTGCTATACCTTCTAGCATGAGCCATGTTGAGTCACAGCCTAAAATAAAGAATAAATAAAATATTAAGGATAATTACACAACAGAAGAAAAAAATAAGCAAAGATACATTGTCATCATAAAGACAAATCATTCTTTACATCAATTTGTTGAAATTTATTATTTACACATTAAATATGTTATTCAGACAGACCGAAATCATTAAAGGGACAGTTTACTCAAACATGTTGTCCCCTTTAATTGGTTTTCGATGATCCACTTATACAACTTGAGTGTATAAAATCTTGTTAAAGGATTTACATTGTACTTACATTAGCAATTTAAATATTTGAATTATACTGTGGTAGGCACACCTATCCTTAAACATTTTGGCGTTGAGGACAAGCTGTGTAAACATAGCAACCTGAAGAAATTACATTCCCACTGGGTTAGACAAGAGATAATGTATCAACATTTGTACATAAATTGTTGGATCCAAGTAGTGGTGATTGGTATATGTCGTGATATCAAATTAAAGGGACACTGAACCTAAATATTTAATTGACTGATTCAGATAGAGCATGACATTACAAATAATAAAAAAATTACACATATTCTTTAAATGTTAGAATTCTCTAGCTAGATTTTGAATGCAAGAATGTAGGTTTATAGGGCAGGCCATATTTGTTTATCAACTTTCGTTGTCCCTGCTGATTGATGGATACATTCATCCAACAATAAAGAAATGATGTCCAGACTTATTTTTCGATTTAAAATTAATTCTAGTCATTTCTTTGTTTCAATAAAGATAGCAAGAGAATGAAGAATAATTCATAAGAGTAGGAAATTATAAATTTGATTAACATTGCATGCTCTATTTGAATCACAATAGAAACAATTTGCATTCAGTGTACCTTTAAGTATCTTATAATGTGGATTTTGAATGATACTTACAGCTGTGCCTGGGAAGGACAATCCGACACCCAGGACAATGAAGGTTGAGACAGGGGGGAGGGATGGGATTGGGTTGGGGAGGAATGGGATGGGGTTGGGGAGGGATGGGATTGGGTTGGGGATGGATGAGCTGCTGCTCCGGGGTAGGCCATACAGCTGGGGAGTGGTGAGTTGGGGTCTGGGCAGCTGGGGTAGCTGTACAGGCCAAAATATGGGGACAGCGGCGAAGGGGGACGAAGGGGCGTTTTTTGGGAGGGACAGGATAGGAAAAATGGGAAGGGCCGGCAGGGGTCTGGGCCTGGGCAGGGGCCTGGGCAGGGGTTTGGGCCTGGGCAGGGGTCTGTGACTGGGCAGGGGCGGAAAACAGATGACCAGAGGTGGAGGATCCATCTGAAATAAATAATACAAATATATTAACATCTCATACATCATGAAATCAAATCAACGCATTTCAAATTGATTATGTTTTCAATATACTTAGAAGTGTGTTTGAATTTCTAAACAATTATGACATGAGGATATGGTATGCATATAGGCACTCAGATGAATATCAATGACTGTCTGTACAATTATAACATTATTATTGTGGTTTGGCCTGGAATATGCATGTGACATGAATTAGAAATAAAAAAAAATAAAAAAAAATCCAAGCATATTTTCATGCTGCCTGATATAGAAAGGGGGCAGTAGTGTATTTGAACAGACAAATAATATTCCTTTTTAAAGTGCAAAAGCTGTAGACTTTGAATGTCTTCAATAAAATGATTTCCAATAAAGCAACATGTTGGAAACATGATAGATATATTTCACATACCATCAGACTTCAAGGGAGCCTCTTCCTCCTCCGTCCCACATGTTAAATCAATCTCTGTAAAACATAACATGTTGTGTACACGTTAAGATCAGATATTATAACATATGTTACTGTTGCTCAAAGACACACATCAATGTTGCATTAAAGATATACACACCCAAAGTTATGATTTACATCATTTTGATGGAGCATACAAATGACATTAGATTTGTTATTCTCAATTATTCAGATTTTAGATTTATTGTTTGTATTAATTTTAACATCATAAAAGCATAGTACATAGAACATTTAAGATTTCTCATGTGTGTATCACTTGATGACTGTTGTCAAAAATGAACAGGGAAACAAACATATGCTATACATCTTCTGAATAACAAAGGTGTAGACTAAGAAAGTTTTAATTATTAATCTTTCAATATTCCTAGAAAATTAATATATAATCAGAGGAGTAAATTATATGTTTGTTTCAAATGTTATGCTTCATCAGAATCATGCTCATAATATTGATTACCAATACACCTTCAATGACATATAAATGAGTCAATGGACTTACCAGAAGACCGCAAAGGCAGCTCTGTGTCAGTGCTGGATTCCTCTGGGCTCCCCACACCAACTCTCTCTATGAATTATATAGATATATATTAGTGAACACATTTTGGATAGCACTAAATCACATCTGTAGCGATTTTTAAGAATAATCAACTTGAAAATGTGAAGAATAGAGCAGTCATTATCCAAAAAAATGCTTGATTGAATCAAGGGGATTCTGTTAAAAATGATGTATTGAACATATGTTTAATTTATGACTATATTAGACATCAAACTCATCTCATACGATGCTATTGCATATCTAAATATACCCATTGATCAATGTTCTTAAAAGAATACACACAAACCACATTTTGAATAACAGCTGTTGACAAATATAAACAAAGACATGTGGCACATCGAGCCATTTGTGCAATGTACAGTAATCTTGTTTAGGACACAACACATATTGATCACAATACCAAACCAAATTGATTAGTACAAATATGTAATCATGGTGCTGTTAGAGTATGCTTATATCTATAAAGTAACTCCAACAGTGAATATGTGAATTATATATCAATATTGTCTAATCCAAAGAATGTAAAGATTAATGAATCTATTATTTATTAAAGGGACACTGACATGATTTATTTCAATCATTGATTTCACTGTTCAAACTGTTCCAAATTATTTAACATTGACTCCTATTATAATTTGAATGTTGCTACATTTTAATCTTAAAGGCAGATAAGCAATATTGGATTCAATAAATATTGTTTGTTGAAGGTATCCACCAATCATCAATAAAAACCCAGGTTGGTCAACCAAAATTGAGCTGCAGATAAACGTACATTCTTGATTTTAAAATACATTTAGCTATAGAATATTTCACATATGATTATAGTATTATATTTAAATGTTGATTAATATTGCATGCTCTATCTGAATGACAACATTAATAATTTTAGCTCAGTGTCCCTTTAATATAAAAATATATTGATTTGACAATGTTGGTGTTAATGAATTCTCTACTCCATATGTTGATGTAATGAATGGGATTGAGCATGCAATTCCAATCTGTTATTTAAGGATATCCTAAGAATTATTTAATTTTCATCTATTAAAGGGACATGAAGCTCCAAATGTGTAATTGTATACTTTTTGAAACTATGTACTACTGTTATCTGAACACATGATTTTAACTTTTGTCAAAATGCCAATTTATGCATAAAAAAACAGCCGGATAATACCAGTAATGCATTGTTTAACCTAAACCAAAATCCATTTTTTTTTAGAAGAACTAAAACAATAGACTGAACCAATGTAGCTTATAAAATGTTTAAACAAAACAATAAAATAACGTTTAAAAATCAGTCTATGTAAAATTTAGTTGGCATGTCCCTTAAATGACGTGATCAATTTAAAAAATGGAATCTATATTTTTAAAATCAAAACATATGCAAAAGTGTGTGTATTTTTTAAAAATGTATACAAATAAGATTAAGCAATACACAAGGGAAGAATATAAATTGGACATTCAAAGAATCTTACATTAAAATTAAGACATCCAGAATAGATGGGATATCTTAAATTCCAAACAAAATCAGAGTAGTCTTACAATGTAATCCTACATTTTTGTTTTATTTATTCTTATTTGCAAATATTTTAAAAATCCATTTTGCAGATACATATAAATATTGAACAATGTGGATTTAGTATGTAATGTTCTGTCCATGTTTCTAAGACAAATGTCAATTAAAATGAGACATACCATACTGTGACAAGCCCTGGCTTGAGGATCCAGCACCAACATCCAGATCTGTTATATATTAAATGAGGATTGGATATCATTAATACAAATTATGCCATGTTTAAAATCTTTACATTATTAGCAAATCAATTAAAAACTATTAATCCTTTGGTAGTCCCATGAGTTAATTGTTTCCTCAGTTAAATTCCTGATAAATATATCCTGTACTCTTATTTTCAATCAGTTGTGTTGTTTACTGTAGCTTTAATTATTTTTTTGTGTTATTTCATTCTCATCAATTGATGGGCATATGTTATAATTTATTTTGATTCTGCTTTTTCTTTTTATTATTATGTATAATATTGAAAATAAGAATACTGTATTCTTCACATATATAATAATTCACATTTCATTTTGACCAACATGTGTCAAGCAATGCCACTTACAGCAAACCCATGTTAACGTGTATGCTCAATTCCATTTTCGCGATCATTGCGCAATGATTCCAAGCGGAATTACGCATCCGTCATTTGACCAACATGTATAAAGCAATGCCACTTACAGCAAACCCATGTTAACGTGTATGCGCAATTCGATTTTCGCGATCATTGCGCAATGATTCCAAGCGGAATTACGCATCCGTCATTTGACCAACATGTATAAAGCAATGCCACTTACAGCAAACCCATGTTAACGTGTATGCGCAATTCCATTTTCGCGATCATTGCGCAATGATTCCAAGCGGAATTACGCATCCGTCATTTGACCAACATGTATAAAGCAATGCCACTTACAGCAAACCCATGTTAACGTGTATGCGCAATTCAATTTTCGCTCTGTGACGCATATTCTGTAGAGCGCAAGAAACATCATTCCTATTTCATGTGTCACTAATCTAAAATCAGATCTCTAAACATCATATGTAGTGTATGTTGTGAGATCTGTATAGGTTTAGTATCTGACTATATACACATTTTCTAAAATTCAAATCCAATATTAAGTTATTATATGAAGTTGGATAGTTACCTGGTTCAGATTCTCTTTCATCTCCTCCCAGGCCACCGGACGGAGAAGCAGCTGCCCTGGCCCCCGCGTCAGGACTTTCAGATCCCGCAGCTGGGAGGGAAGAAGAGGAGGCAGAGGATGGCGAGGATCTAAATCTTTTGGGGACCCGGAGATTGAGGAGCTCGCATAAAGTCACCTCATAAGGGAGTAGGTATAGTTTCCGCGGGGCCTTTCTTTGGCCCCCTCTTTTACGGGCTTGTACCCAGTCCCTTATGAGGTTGACTTTTTTTGTCAAGCGCAACCTCATATCTCCGAATCTCCTCATGATTTGATCCTGGCTCCTCTGGACGTCACACACCAATTGAACCGCATTGGTGATAGACTCCCAGAGGGCCTTCTTAACAGGCGCATCTGTCGACCTCCTCTTGTTCCCAAACAGCTGGGGATAAAAGTCCTTGACGGCGTGGACCAGTGCAGCGCTCTCCTGCTTGGTGAACCTGGGAGGTGACATGCCTGCTGGGTTGTAGAATATATTTGGGTATATGATATATACTGCCTGCAGGCATTAGAGAACTGACAAAGATGGCAACGTGTAATGGACTTTTATATGGTGAAGTAAACATGAGATGCACCATGGGACAAGTTATCTGTGCATCTGATTGGATAAAAGTTTGAAATATTGTTAGAATGTCTGTGAGACCATCCTGACTCAAGTTGTGTTTGTGTGACGAACTGTGATTGGCCGTTCCTTAATGTTTCATATCTTAGTAACTTCCTTACACATACCTCCTGGTGGTGCTGTTACTTCATTTTTCATGTAGACTTATTTGTAACTCATGGGCCTGTCATGCGGATATGTGTGACGCAGATTTAATATCCGTGATCCGTTAAATATTAATTTTTACATTCTCTTTAAAATCTAATACTGTCACATTATTAAATGTTGTATACATTTTTCGGTTTAATAACGGTCTGTTTCTTTAATACAAATACACATTTAATCTTGTATGTCTTTATTGTTCATAAAATCAATTTGTTGACTTATTGTGAAGTATTGACATTGCTCTATTAAATGTATTTTATAATGCACATTGATTGTGTGCTATTGCGTGACATTAGACTCTAATGTTTAAAGATGCAAATCTGTTGTTTCAAGATCCGTTTCCCACGCAATATTTCTGAATGTTCAAATTCAGGTTATAATGTCAGTAACTTGGATAATCTGTTTATAAATGTTAAACTACAGGTTTGTTTGTTATTAGTAAATAAACCTCGAGCTTGTATTTGTCTGAACTGCTCATATATATGTTATTGTGCAATGGCGTCTTTATTTTTAAATAGACATTACAAACAAACAATTGTATCAAATGATCTGTAGAGATAGAAAAAATTTTAGACTTTAAAATGTAACTCAATTTATCTTAGTATTTAGATATCCTCAACAGAAGAAATTTAAATGCACATGGTTGAGCCAATCACATAAGGCATCTCTGTGCATCCACCAATCTTCATCTACTGAGCCTATCTCGATATGCTTTTCAAGCAAAGTATGTCAAGATAAGAAGAGAAGTAAATACACTCTTTAAATCTCTTAAAGGGACACTGTCCAAACAAATTTAGCGTTCGTGATTCAGATTGAGCATGAAATGTTAAGCAACTTTATAATTTAATCCGATTCTCAAATGTTAAGAATTATCTTGTTATCTTTCTTTGCAAATCAATAATGATATTTTAGATTACGGACAATTTTGGCAAAAAACCTGGGTTGTCCTTGATGATTGTTGGATTAATTAATCCAACCAAAAAAAAACAAGTTCTGTCCAGAGTACTGAAGCAAATAAATTATCTATTTAATGCCTTATTTTTAAAGTAATGATAGCAACATCACGAGGAACATTGATAATATGAGACAATTTTTAAAGTTGCTTAAAATAGAATACTCATTCAGAATGTATAAATCATTAATGTTTTAACTGTCTCCCTTTAAGTATATTTTTAGTTCATGTCCCTTTAAAGAGACATTTCACAATAATGCTTGAAAAATCATAAACCTAGGCACCTTCCTTTTGCTAAATTAGTATAACATACGAGTAAAGCATATTTAGATTAACTTCTGGATTGTTTTACACACTGACTGAAATATATATTGTAATGGATGTATTTCACAGTCTTCAGCTTAGAGGGACATTAAGCTATATGTTATGTATGCATTTTGGATAAGATTATAATATTTGAACAACTTAATATGTTTTGGTATTCAATCATTAGATTGTAATTATATATATTCTTGGATTAAATACATATCTACATAGGCTATTTTGATGATGATTGTTGGTTGCACATAGATGCCTTATGTAATTGACTAAGATATGTGCATTGATGTATATTTTTCGAAGTATATTTAAAGACTGAATGTAATTCTATAGTACTTTCTAAATATGTTTAAATTCTTTTATGATTTTTTAAAAATCAAGACACAATATACTTTGTGAATGTCCCTTTAAGGACCAAAACATTTTGAATGTTGATTTAACATTGTCAAAAGAAACTAAAGGGGAATGAAAATTATATATAGATATGTGATGTCTAACCCAAGAGGTAAGATTTTCAAAACTACATAATATTAATAACTATAGTTAAATGTCCCTTTAAATTACTCCACTAGAAAATACAATCTATTAACATGGCATCCAATAACTAGCTTGTGAAAAATATGAAGTTAAATGACCTACCATTTATAAATGTAAAAATGTATAAATTTAATAAAATAATGTTTTGAGATACCTAAGGAAGATACAAGATCTTATAAAATTAATTTTACATTCAACAACACTGTCACTTTAATGTAAGTGAACCACTTCCCCTTCTTAAAAGTGAAACGAAATAATTTATGTAAAATTTTGACTACATATCCGAAATTATTTTAACATCTAAGAATTTCAAAAGAAAAGCATCGATGGATCTCACTCCCCAATTAATTTAAAAAAGATAGTTTAATTTAATATTCTCTGAATCAGTGGATTTTCTAAAATTAATGCATTATTTGATCTTATGCATGTGCTTGTCAAATAGACAACTACCAGTCATGGGAGTCAAATTGTTTTTTATTGACAGATTATATGGATATTTATTATAATCTGTTCAAAAGAGTGTATTTAATAATAAAATGTTGATTATTACCATTTAAAAAATAAAAAGTTTTTGAAACAAAAACAAAAAAATATTCCTGGAAGTCATCAGATGACAATCTGAAATTAAAAAACAAAATTTTACAAAGTTAATACACACATTGTCAAATATTCATAAAATACATTTACAATCATCTTGTGTCTATGCTCTAACTTTGTTCAACATTTTATCAAGATATTTATGATTTAAATTTAAAAATAAATAAAATAAAACATACACCATTATATTGTGTAATAAAAATTAAATTTAAATATCAGAATTTAGAATTATACATAATAATGTATATCACATTCCAATAATAAATATATATGCATGCTGAACATAAATGTAATATTTCATGTCCATTCAAATACCTCTATATCAACTATAATATGTATTCCTTTTTCTGATTGTGATCCCTAAATATCTAATTATGAACTAAATATGACTAATGTATGTAAGCTACTAATATTCAACATTCTTCCTGTGATTCTTAACTAGCATGCATTGGTACACCAACCTGGATAATGCATGGTCTTTGAAAGTCAATTCAGGGGTAAACAGTTGATCTTCAATAGGTGTCTTATTCATCAGTTCATAAAATAGAGGACTGAAATACCATCTAAAAAAGTAAAATCATCTAAGTGTCTGATTGTGATCCCTAAATATCTAATTATGAACTAAATATGACTAATGTATGTAAGCTACTAATATTCAACATTCTTCCTGTGATTCTTAACTAGCATGCATTGGTACACCAACCTGGATAATGCATGGTCTTTGAAAGTCAATTCAGGGGTAAACAGTTGATCTTCAATAGGTGCCTTATTCATCATTTCAAAAATAGAGGACTGTGAAATACCATCTAAAAATTAGAAAATAATCTAAGTGTCTCCAATAGGATGCCTCCACAGCCTTATTCTATCAAATAGTTGACACTTACCATGTGAACATGTCTTTGTATGTTTTTCAAGGTCAGCAGATTGGAAAGATAATGCCAGACATGATCCCATTGGTATACTTCAATTTCAATCTTGGCTTTTTCCACTGTCAGTCTGGGCAACCTTCACTGTCAGGCTTCTAATTCTTCCCTTTCAGTCTTTAGATTACGTCAGCTCCCTAATGGCAGAAAAAGTTTAATAAAAATTACTACAAGTGTGTGAATCAGTTCTGTACCCCACTACCACCCCCCCCATTTCAGAATAAATTTCTGTCACTAGCTTACTAAGCGTGTGTAGCATCTTGTGTTATGTTCTATCAAGTGTGTAGATGAGTCATATTGAGCAGAACGAACCTCTAATGTGTGACATTGAACCATAGTCATGCTAGAGGATAGTTATGCTAGAAGATCCCTTTCTGAGTATTTACATTTTAAGTAACTAAATACTAGTTTTGAAAATGTATGCCATATGATGTATTTGTGTACAATTCATGCCAGCAACAGTCCATACATTTATACTTACCAGCTGATGTCCTCTTTAAAAACCAGGTGGCAAAGACTCGCTATAGGACCCAATTCCCAGAGCATCACCTATATTAATAAATGAAACCCTTTTTTAGCATTTGATGAACAATCCTAACCTGTTTGCACAATTCTCTACTTGTCATTTCCCTAGAGTTCACATCTATTGACAATACTCCAGTCTAACTTCTATTATTTACCGTCTAAAGTGGCGGTTGATGATGTCTGCTCTGACATTGAGCCCCTCGTCCTGGAATGGCCCCTCTAGAACAGGATCATCCTCCTCATCTCTGAGGAGGTTTCGTTGCACCTGGACGCCCTGCAGCATCCCAGCCCGCTGTGCAATATTATGCAGGACACTACAGGCTATAACGATCTTTGCCACCTTCTTTGGGTTGTACTGGAGTGCTCCTCCTGTCCAGGCACCTGAACCTCATCTTCAAGAGCCCGAACATCCGTTCAACCACAGCCCTGGTTCTCTTATGAGCCCTATTGTAGCGCTCCTCAGACACATCAGTCGGGCTACGCAAGGGGTAAGAAGCCAAGGCCGGCTCATGTACCCAGAATCACCTATAAATTATGAACAGAACATAATTCAAACTGAATCCTCAAAATAGTATGTTGAGTCCAATAAAACTTTTTGTACACGATAATCCACTAACAAATGTTTATTTTTTTAAATAATAATCTAGTTCAATATTATTCTCTATCTTCCCATTTCAGCTAAGACATGCTACATATGCGTATTTCTCCTAAACCAGACCTTGTGTAAAATGGAAACGAAATGGTTAAATTGCATTCTCTATCTGAGCATTTAAGGTAAGACATGCTACATATCTGCATTGAACTAAAAGTAGACATTAGCGAAAAGAGACAATGACATGGTTAAATTGCATTAGCTAATATCTTCCCATTTCAACTAAGACATGCTACATATGCGTATTTCTCCTAAACCAGACCTTGTGTAAAATGGAAACGAAATGGTTACATTGCATTCTCTATCTGAGCATTTAAGGTAAGACATGCTACATATCTGCATTGAACTAAAACTAGACATTAGCGGAAAGAGACAATGACATGGTTAAATTGCATTAGCTAATATCTTCCCATTTCAGCTAAGACATGCTACATATGCGTATTTCACCTAAACCAGACCTTGTGTAAAATGGAAACGAAATGGTTACATTGCATTCTCTATCTGAGCATTTAAGGTAAGACATGCTACATATCTGCATTGAACTAAAACTAGACATTAGCCGAAAGAGACAATTACATGGTTAAATTGCATTAGCTAATATCTTCCCATTTCAGCTAAGACATGCTACATATGCATATTTCTCCTAAACCAGACCTTGTGTAAAATGGAAACGAAATGGTTACATTGCATTCTCTATCTGAGCATTTAAGGTAAGACATGCTACATATCTGCATTGAACTAAAACTAGACATTAGCGGAAAGAGACAATGACATGGTTAAATTGCATTAGCTAATATCTTCCCATTTCAGCTAAGACATGCTACATATGCGTATTTCTCCTAAACCACACCTTGTGTAAAATTGAAACTAAATGGTTACATTGCATTCTCTATATGAGCATTTAAGGTAAGACATGCTACATATCTGCATTGAACTAAAACTAGACATTTGCGGAAAAAAAAATACATGGTTAAATTGCATCCTATAGCTGAACATTACGCTAACATTTTAAAACTACAATGGCAATTGTCAAACTAATTAACCATGTTGTGCACAAATACTCACCAACGAGATAACCAGGGGGCATTTGTCTTTCCTCAAACGGTCTCCACAGGGACGACTGAGCGAGGATGCGGGCATCATGACAAGCTCCTCCAAAATTCGCACACACATGCATAATCCTCATCTGTGCGTCACAAACATACTGCACGTTGAGGCTATGAAAATGTTTGCGATTTCTGAAGGGCAAGTCATCAATTGGAGCACGCAGCGCAATGTGGGTACAATCTATGGCTCCCAAGACATTGAGCAATATCAAAGAATTCCCGCTTCAGGCGCCTCCAATCACCATCATTCTGTGGGAATCCTATGTAGTGCTTACTGATACGTACCATGGCGTCCAGAAAGTTATCAAACACCACAGAGAATGTACCTTGAGCCAGGCCATGCATGTACATTTCTCCGGATTGAAAACTCCCGGAGGCCAGGACGTATAGACAACTTAGCATCTTACTCATGGCGGGAACAGCAGTCCTTAGTCTTATACGTGGCTCCAAATGAGGTTTAAGAAGATCGTAAAGGCCAATGAGCTGTTCGCGATTGAGCCGATACTTATCATAAACCTCAAAGTCGCTCATGTTTTCCAAGGTGGGTCTCACCCTGTAGACACGAGGACCTCGAACCACACGACCCCTTCGTCTCAGTCTGAGCCGCCGAGGCTGCCTGATTCGATCAACAGCTAGTTCGCCAATAGCAGCACCAGCAGTGTCTACCATGTCATCGTCATCCATCTTTCAAAACAGCGTAACAAGGTATGCACTTGATCTGATGTGGATCACAGGTGATGCATTGGCCATGTTGTTTGTGGGATTTATAGTACAATTAGTCCAATGGTAGTGAGTTTGTAATGATTGCTAATTGTATTCACTTGTTTGTATGTGAGCGGCGCGAATGCTTTCACAGTGGGCGTTTTTTTGTTGTTTGCTGAAATGTTGTTTTCCCACAATGAATCTCAATGTGAAAGTGTCAAATATCACACATACAGTGCATGTTTGTAATGTTTTATCATATGCGTAATCAATATTTATTAAACGCGATCTTATAGTAACAAGCACACGTCCAGGCTAACATGAATGAAAGTGCATAGTTGTGTATAATGTGCATCGAATGTGATCGATCAATGTTGCTGCAACATTGTTTGTAAACGATAAAGTAACATCTGCCATCTGTAGTATTGTATATATAAGTGATTGCCGAGCTGTCAATATTGTACGCGTCCCTTTAAAATCGCAATAATAATTCAGAGCTTCCCGTCTGCCATCTGTAGTATTGGATATATAAGTGATTGCCGAGCTGTCAATATTGTACGCGTCCCTTTCAAATCGCAATAATAATTCAGAACTTCCCGTCTGCCATCTGTAGTATTGTATATATAAGTGATTGCCGAGATGTCAATATTGTACGCGTCCCTTTAAAATCGCAATAATAATTCAGAACTTCCCGTCTGCCATCTGTAGTATTGTATATATAAGTGATTGCCGAGCTGTCAATATTGTACGCGTCCCTTTAAAATCGCAATAATAATTCAGAACTTCCGGCTGTCATCTGTAGTATTGTATATATAAGTGATTGCCGAGCTGTCAATATTGTACGCGTCCCTTTCAAATTGAAATAATAATTCAGAACTTCCCGTCTGCCATCTGTAGTATTGTATATATAAGTGATTGCCGAGCTGTCAATATTGTATGCGTCCCTTTCAAATGGCACTAATACTGAAGAACTTCCCGTCTGCCATCTGTAGTATTGTATATATAAGTGATTGCCGAGCTGTCAATATTGTACGCGTCCCTTTAAAATCGCAATAATAATTCAGAACTTCCCGTCTGCCATCTGTAGTATTGTATATATAAGTGATTGCCGAGCTGTCAATATTGTATGCGTCCCTTTCAAATCGCACTAATGCTGAATAACTTCCGGCTGTCATCTGTAGTATTGTATATATAAGTGATTTCCGAGCTGTCAATATTGTATGCGTCCCATTCAAATCTCAATAATACTGAATAACTTCTGGCTGTCATCTGTAGTATTATATATATAAGTGATTTGCGAGCTGACAATATTTATTAATTGTCCCATTCAAATCGCCCTAATAATGCTATTCCAAACTGTTATTTACGTATATGTTGTATTGTAGTATTGAGTGTTAAAGTTCAGAAAGGGGCGGTACAGTTGTGAATCTGTAATGTGTATGGTTGAATCTTCTAATGACGTCATCATATTATAAACCTGCCTATGTAGTTCTGAAATCCTCATTGTGTTGTTGTATTGTGCTACATTGTTATTGTGTGCTGAATAAAATCTAAATGTGTGCTTTGTGGTTGCGTGATGGGTGATGCGTGTTATGTACATCTACGTATATATTGTGATTGTGTCCCACATATGCTGACTTCTATATAGCGGTCTGGCATTGTTGTTCCTTCCCATAAAGTGACATCTGTAATCTGGTGTAATGATGTTCTTCTTGTACGTAATTCCTAATGGCTTCTGGTGATGGAATCATGATGTTAAAAGTACAGTAAAATCCATATGTTCTGTTTTGTGATTCCTAGAGAGAATGTAATGTGTTTTCCCCCCATCATTTAAATGCACATGTATGAGTGTATGGTAAAAGTAATGTATGTGCATCCATGACTGATCATGTGTTAAGCCTATGTAGATATGCAGTTGCTGCAAGCATATGAGTTGAATAAATGAAATGCAATAATAAAGGTAAATGAGAGGTGTTTCCCATTGTGTACTGTTTGTGAATCCTGAAATGTTTTAATTATTTTTGTGTCCGTTTAAATGTGATTTTTTGGATAAAAAAGTTTGTTACAAGTGATGTTGATTTGTAGTTGATGTAATGTAAAAGTATGAAACAATTTAATGCTGTTGTGAATATTCAATAAGTACAATCCATAAGTCCACCATAGGGAAATAGTCATCTCTTGATCTATTTATCATAGCTGGGTCTAACGCAGAAAAGCATGTATTTTCTAGCGCTGGTATTTGGAGTTTTTAGGTCTACGCTATTTGCGTGCGTTAGGGAAATATGTCTTTCGCGTGCACAAGCACGTCTTCCCCATAGAAGTCAATGGAGGCTCTAAATTTTGGTAAATTTTTTTTTCAAAGACTGGTTTTCCTCGTAAAGTGAGTGACATCATGAGCTTGTGTGAAAAAGTAACTAAATCGTGTTCATTTTGTAATAAATAACTTTTTTGTGTATGTAATGTGGTGTATATTGTTTGTATGCATCGATGAGTGTATGTTTGTGATAATATTATTAGTTATATGAAGCTATATGAGTGTGTTTTCCCGTCTGTCAATGTAAGTCAATGGCAAAATGGATTTGTGTTTTTTTTTTCTAACACCCGAGATCTCGCAACTTTGATCCTTTGTATTTTGATGAAAAATTATTAAATCATAAAAATAAATATAGTGTAGTGTTTGTATGAGTGTAAGTGTAGTTTGTGCAATATTTGTTTTGTGATTTGTGGATGTTTATTTTGTCGGTATATGTTAACTACTGGGTCTGAGCTGTCGGTAGAGATTTGTGCGTTGGCTGATTTTTGAGTGTCGGTAACTGAACTCTAAATACCGGAGTCCGTAAAAAACAAGCGTTAGGAGCCTCTAACGCTGGTTTTTACTGCTAACGCCAAACTCTAAATCTAGGCCTTAGTTTTTTTATTTTTAGTAATGTTAGTTTCTTTCCTAAGATATGGTGAGTCCACGGCTTGAGTAATTACTGTTGGGAATATCACTCCTGGCCAGCAGGAGGAGGCAAAGAGCACCACAGTTAAACTGCTAAGTATAACTCCCTTACCCACAACCCCTAGTCATTCTCTTTGCCTTCGGTACATAGAGGAGATGAAGTTTTGGTGTCTGAAGACATTTTTTTATTTAATCTACTAGCAAGTTTTGGGGTATAGCCATATTCCACGTCATTCTTTGCAGTCGGATAGTAGTGGTTTTAAAGCAGTTAGGAACTTGTAAAGAGGTACTTACTGCGTTTTTGAATATACATATACACATACATATATATATATATATATATATATATACAGTATATATATATATATATATATATATATATATATATACACACGCTTTGGAGCTTTTTCCACTTAGATATCTTAAAAGTTGAAAAATCGCTTTTTTTTAACAATTTTAACTGTGTTTTTACTGTAAATAGTTTACTTTCTAATATTCTTTATTTCATAGAAAATGTTATTTGTATTTTTAGATAATTTTTTCTATATATATCTGTATAAATATCTATACCTGTATATATAGATATATATTTTGCAAAAAAAATAAATCGTATATATACAGAAGTATATATTTAAAAATAAAAAAGGACATTTTATTCTATGTGAAGAACATTGGAATGTAAAATATGCATAACTACCTTCCCGTTATTTTTTTTTTATAGAAATTATTAAACATACTGAAAAATATATAGATATATTATATGGATTATTTAGAATAAGGTCGGATTAGTGCTCGAGTATGGGTGTTGGTTGTTTTCTTTTAATTTTTTGCACTCCATTGACATCTATGGGAGAAGAAGTTAACACGGTCACAAAATTTTTTTTTTTGCATGTGTCTGGTCAAGCAGGGTCTATCTATCCATTAATGTGTATTGCAACCAGTGTTGTTCATCAAGCGGGATCACCAAACCAATGCTGTTTTCGGTGATCCCCTATACAGGCCAATGTTGGTTATCTAGTGTGCGGGATTCTGAAGGCTTTAATGGGAGTACTAGTGATGTCACCACAAACATGTGGTGTTTTGAGAAATGGGTGTGTTAGTGTAGCTGCAAGAGAGCTGGATGAGGGCAGGTTATTCAAACAGCTATATGAGATCAAAACCCCTAATTTGAAAGGGATGTACTATTGATATGCACTAGCCCCACCTCTAAAAATAGCTTAAAATGTCACAACATGGGATTTAACAGGGGAAGGGATTTTTAGGAATGCATAAAAAAGTAAAATCTTTATAGACCATAAAGTTTATTTTCAGTTTCAGAGGATTCATAATTTGTTAAGAATGTGGTGAAGATTTTTTGCTACTTAATGTTTTAATTTTAATAATTATTATATAGAGAATCTTAAACAGAGCTAGAGAGACATTCATTGTTCCTTTCATTACATTCAATCTTACTCCCTTACGGCAAGGATAATGACCACTTTTCCACAGAACCAAAGGTCTTAGAGTAGATGATGTAAATCTGAAGATTTGTCTCACTGTGAAATAATGGTAGTTTGAACAAAGGGTCTCAATGACAAGGGATCTGCTAACCACAAAGCTTTTTATGACTGCAATCAAATGTATGCAAGCCCATCTTATTGCCTCATTTGAGTAATCTTATGACCTATTTTTTTTTTATCTGAGATTGTGGATGAACCTTCTAGAAAGGAAGGTCATCTCCATAAACATTTAGAGCACACAGTACAACAGCTAAAAAATAAACTTCCTAATCTAGATGATTGTTCCAGAACAATACTAGTGTGTATTGCATATATTTTTTACCATTTTATGAGTACAAGCACATGGCCAGCAGGAACGTATAGTTTCAGTGTGAGGGTTTTTCCCTGCTTTGTTTGCCATGTGCTGCTGGCAGCCATTTTACTCACCTCTCTTGCTGACTCTGGTGCATACTGTGTGATGCTGCTAATTTCCTGCACTTTGTTTTATGGTCAGACTGGTGTACATCATCCGTGTGAGACAGAATGCAGTCTCAGAATTGTGATGTCATCACTTATTATTTAAAGGGCCTCTGTTCAGTATGCTTTGCCCTTGCGTTGTCTCAGACCTGTTTGTGAGAGCTCCTGTGTATTAACTGGCTGTCTGACGTCCCTCCTGGTTCCTGATCCCTGGCTTGTTCCTGACTCTGCTGTTCTCCTTTTTCCTGATTCCGTCTTGTCTGACTACTCACTTTGGCTCCTGACTTGGCTCGTCTGAGTATTCGCTTTAGGCTCCTTACTCGACTCATCTGACTACCAGCTCTGGTTTTGATTCCTGGCTTGTTATTTGACTTGTGGACTTTTTATTATTTTTTGCTATTAAAAAAGGTGTGATTATTTTTGCACTTCTCATCTCAGTCTGATTCCTGGCACCCTGACATTACGCAGAATCCTGATGGTGCTAATAATCCACCTTTACCTTCCATAATTTCCAGTATGGATGAACAGGATCACCGCTTGGATCAATTTGCACTAGCCCTGCAAACCCTGCTGACTCACACTGCACATTTGGACCAAAGTGTCCCGCAAGTTATGACTGCTCCTGTTTCCGCTGCTGCACCTAGTCCTACCAGGAGCATGTCCGGTTCTGCACCTCTACCTCAGCGATATGGAGGCGATCCTAATCAGTGCAGAGGGTTTTTGAACCAGGTGGGCATTTACATTGAGATGTTACCTCAGGAGTTTCCCTCTGACAGAGCTAAGGTGGGATTTCTCATCTCGTTACTCTCTGACACAGCTCTTGCCTGGCTAATCCCTTGTGGGAGACTAATAAACCTGTGATTTCAAATTACTCTGAATTTGTGGCCTCCTTTCAAAGGGTATTTGATGTTCCGGATTGCTCCTCCTCTGCTGCTAATCGACTCATGTCCATTCAGCAAGGTACAAGATCTGTTGCTCAGTATGCCATTGAGTTCCATATGCTTGCCGCAGAGGTAGGTTGGAACAATGAAGCCCTTGTTGCCGCCTTCTTTCATGGGCTCTCTGATGCGATTAATGAAGATCCAGCTTTTCTTCTCAGCATATCACCCTCAATCCAATGGGGCTGTGGAACGGTCTAAACAAGCTCTGGAACAGTTCCTCCGTTGCTATATCTCAGATCACCACAATAATTGGTCTGAACTGTTACCTTGGGCAGAGTTTGCTCATAATAGTGCTATTAATGCTTCCTCCAAGTTATCCACGTTCATGGCGAATTATGGGTTTCAACCATCCTTGTTGACTGATTCATTCATGTCTCAGGGTATTCTGGCTTTGGAGGAGCATCTTGGGCAACTCCATTCCACGTGGGTGCAGATTCAGGATTGCCTTCATCGTTCTATGCAGCGCCAAAAGTTCCAGGCTGATTGTAGGTGTCTGCGCGCGCCTTCCTACCAGGTTGGTGAGAGAGTTTGGCTGTCCTCCCGCAACTTGAACCTTTGTGTGCCTTCCAATAAACTGGCTCCCCGTTATGTTGGTCCTTTTCGAATACTCCGATGGGTCAATCCTGTGGCCTACGCTCTTGACCTTCCTCCTGCAATGCGCATCTCCAATGTTTTTCACGTCTCCCTCTTGAAACCATTGGTTTGTAATCGGTTTACCACTGTGTTGCCTCATCCCCATCCTATCTTTGTTTACAACCATGAGGAGTATGAGATCAGCAGCATTATTGACCCTCGTATGTCCAGGGGCCGCGTACAGTATTTGGTTCACTGGAGGGGCCTTTTGTCCTCCCGCGGCGGAGGGGTCATTGAGGGGAGGGTACTGCCAAGGTTTTTTCATTGCTTTGTTTGCCATGTGCTGCTGGCAGCCATTTTACTCACCTCTCTTGCTGACTCTGGTGCATACTGTGTAATGCTGCTCATTTCCTGCACTTCCTTTTATGGCCAGACTGGTGTACATCATCCGAGTGAGACAGGATGCAGTCTCAGAATTGTGATGTCATCACTTATTATTTAAAGGGCCTTTGTTCAGTATGCTTTGCCCTTGCGTTGTCTAAGATCTGTTTGTAAGAGCTCCTGTGTATTACCTGGCTGTCTGACGTCCCTCCTGGTTCCTGACTCTGCTGTTCTTCTTGTTCCTGATTCCAGCTCATCTGACTACTCACTTTGGCTCCTGACTCGGCTTGTCTGACTATTCGCTTTGGCTCTTGACTCGGCTCGTCTGACTACTAGCTCTGGTTTTGATTCCTGGCTTGTTTTTTGACTTGTGGACTTTTTATTATTTTTTGCTATTAATAAAGGTGTGATTTTTTTTTTGCACTTCTCATCTCAGTCTGATTCCTGGCACCCTGACATTCAGGAAGTGAGCTTTTGTTCACACCCTTATGTTTATGGTTTTATAAAGGACCATGCTAGGCTGTTTTGCTTGGCTGTTATCTTCTGCCATGTTTCAATCCTGTGAGTGCCAGTGCTTTGTCTATGTTTCAATCCTGTTATTGTCAGCACTTTATTATTCTTGTGAGTTCCAACACTTCTGACAAAGTTTAAATCCTCTAAATGTCAGCTCTTCTACCAAGACATATACGTGTAAGTGACAGCCTTTTTCTGCCAAGTTACATTTCTTTGAATGTCAGCTCTTCTCACAAGTTGCTATCCTGTATTAGTTTATTCTGTCCTGTTTGCATACCCTTGTATAATTCTTCATTAATATATTCCTGCACTAAACTGGTCCATGTTTGCTTCTGAACATAAAGACTGTTCCTGCATACTGAAGTACTTTGCCAACTTCTATTGCATTTTAAGCCGCCACGTCTAGTAATATTTTCTGTGCTGTTGAGTTTTCTCTGTATTCGTATGTTTCTGATGTCTGGCAAGTTATAGAGCATCTCGATTTCCTGAAATCAATGTGAGTCTCTATCTAATTAACCATGCTTCTATAGTACTCCTGAGGGTTGGCTTACACAGCAAAGATCATGTGGGCTCTTTATCAGATTTCAGAGGTGCAGTTGAGCTCTACTCTATGCTGACGTGCCTGATTTGATATACCTAACAGCATCCACAGGACCTCTTCAGCTAACAGAAATCTCAACTGCACCTCTGAAATCTGAGTGTTACATCTATCTGTTTAATTGATTTTACTGTACAAGTTAACTGTACATATTTACTCAAATTTACACATGCTTAACTGCTATCTAATGTGAAGTGTGGAGCTGCATTTTTTATATCAAAATACTGATGTCTGTTTTTTCTCAGTGGTTCTTAGGGCCACATATAAACCCTTGGATGATTAGATGTGGCTGTGAGCAGTAGTTTGTGCAGCCCTGATCTTAATCTGTAGCAGGCTTCACCCACAAAAACACAACCCAGAAATTATTAGCTGTGCACATTATAACTTGTGGTCAACCACAGTATTACATACGCTTTTTCTATGGAAAATGTATGTATATACTGTATTTGTGTTTTTTATGCTAAGATCATAATAGCTCTGATCTATACACTATCTTATGTATGGCATGTAACATGTGACCTTGCTGCTAGAGTGCTTCCCACTTGCAGCCATGTTTACATACCATTGTTAATTGGCAGCAATGGTGGACAGGGTAGTATTTGAAAAAACAGAAAAACAAAAATCTTCAGATGCTCCCCTTGGCTGCATTTAGATTTGCAAAATAAACTATCTTAAAGGTAATTTCTTATACCCTTCTTATACCCTTTTCACTGGTTTAAAATATATTTAATTAGACTAAAGTAGCATTAACAAATGACTAAAATATACATACAATATCCCTTTAAATATCAGCCTGTTACCAGAAGATCTCAAGAACAGAACCAGAAGGAGTGATATTAGAATCAAGGGCATCCCCAAGACAATTCTTATGTACACCAACTGTTTATCCAAATTACCGGAGACAAAAAGGACTCTCAATACGACATTGAAAGAGCTCATAGATCTCTTAAAGCGAAACCCAAAGGGGAAGCCCCCCTAAGAGACGGAATAGTCAAGATGACACTCTTCAAAGACAAAGAGAAAATCCTCAGGACGGCCAGAGAAAACCCCACGTTCAAATTTTAGGGTAAAGTTATACAGTTATACCAGGACTTATGCATTAGAACACTCCAGCACAGAGGCTCATTGAGACCTTTAACAACCTTGCTCAGAAAGCACCAAATTTCATAGTCGGGTTTCCCATTTGCCTTATAGACAATATAACAATAGCCAGGGTGCCAGATAACATCCCGGGAAATCTGCCAAACACTGGGTCTGGAGACCCCGCCAATATCACCTATAACATCTGCCCTTCAGACACCACAATCTCCACACCACCTACAAGCTGCAAAGTCTCCCAAATTGACAAAGATTAACTGCAAGAAACAAAAGACTTGATATCTAGATTAACACATGCTCACGTGACGGAACCTTTAAGGACTCCACTTCAGGGATAAAACAACCCTAAGGGATAGACGGAAAACAGAACCAGATAAGTTACAGATGGTTAACATGCAAATGTATACCTTACTCACCATATGAATGACATGGTTTTGGGTCCTGTTGCATTTAGCACTAGGACCGTTAACATTAGACTCATTAGATTTGCCTATGTTGGGCAGACCATTCTAGTAAAAAGGATGGCTTTCACATATCTATTGCTGTTATTGAATTTGAATATTTTCTATGATCTAAATTAACAATGTTGTTGCACCAACCCTTGTTAGACTGATGCTATTAGAAATACAGGATATCAGCAGGAATATGTGCAGTTTATACTAGGAACTGCCAGCTTTCTTTTGACACATAACTATTTCTCCTTTGGGGGGGTTTCTATTTCCAGAGATGCAGGACAGCTATGGGTGCAAAATTTGCATGCTCCTATGCCTACCTCTTTATGGGGTAGTGGGAGCTGTCCCGCATCTTTGAGCATCTATGGAGAGGAGAACCCCTTCAGGAAAAATATATGCTTTTATAAGCGTTACATTGATGACTTGCTCCTGGTGTGAAGGGGAACTAAAGAGAGAGCTTTGGAATTTGTCAAGTCAATCAACACTAATGATGTTGCGGTCTGGAGTTCACGTTTGAATGTAATGACTCCAGTATCACTTTTTTAGATTTGACTCTTACAGGCATACCAGGAAAAGGTGGGACAACTGAGGTCTATAGGAAACCTATTACAGGTAATTCCCTCCTCCATGCCAGGAGCAGTCATCCACGACAGGTGTTCCGCTCTGTGGCAAAGGGACAGTAGGAATTGTACTACACAAACACAATATGAGATACATGCTAACCTTTTAGAAAAGTGTTTGATAGATAGAGGCTATAAACACAGTATCATTCAAATAGCTAGGAAAGAGGTGGGGGCTAGCAAGAGACAGGACCTTCTAACAAAGAAAGATAAAAAAATATCAACCATGGTTAACAAGGGAGCTTTCTTCGTTACCGACTACAGTGATCAAAACCACAAAATTTGAGGAATAGTGCAAAAGCATTTTAGACTTTTGGCTGTAGATGACTCTCTAGTCGGTACCATACAAAAAGACTGCAAATGTTCATTTAGGAGGGGCCTCACACTTGGTAATATCCTGGCCCCTACCCAGTTAAAATCCACAGTTAAAAGGAATGAGGGCAGTTCATGGCTAAGGTTTAAAGGTGTATATAGGTGTAGTAAACCCACCTGTAAAAGCCTGTGAAAACCTCCAATTGGAGTCATGTTTTAAAAGCTCTGTTACTAACAGATCCTACAATCATAAATCATGTATGAATTGCAGGTCTGTATATGTAATTAACTTGGCCAGCTGTACTATTTGCCATCTACAATACATTGGTCTTACGACCAGGGAGGTGCGCTCACGGATTCGTGAGCACCTCTCAAACATAAAAGCAGGCACTCTGACAAACGCTCTGGTCTAACATTTCAAAATAGCCCATAATAAGGACCCATCAAGTTTCAGACCCATGCAGTTTCAAATGGACTATCATTGAAACTATTAAGGTTGGAACAAGAGGGGGTAATAGAGACCTCATGTTAGCAAAGAGAGAGATATTTTGGATATTCCAATTGCAGACCAGATATCCCAAAGGTCTCAATTCGGAGTATGACCTGATTAATTTTTGGAACTAATGTATTATTATGTGAGGCCTTGAGTTCCAAACATTAGTGTTATTTACACTATGAAATAAAAAATAAATAAATAAATAAATATAGAAGTGTTCACTTTAAGTAATGTATTACAGATAACTATTTAATTTTGGTACCCACCAATTTAATGACTTACTTATTAATATGGGTTCTTTAGCCCCCCTTATTTTCTTTAATAACTTCACTTTATTTCCCTAATCCTAGGTTAAGGTTATAAACCAATGAATAAATTAACAAACATTAAATAAATGGAAAGGTAGTGACTAATATAGTCACCATAGATTAAAGAACTTAAACCAAAAGGTGCTTGTTTTTGTTATCTGTAGACTTTTAAGTGTAAAATATGACTTAATTACTTTATTGTGAATATATATATTCAGTTCAATTATATTTATACATCTTGAGACCGATTTAGCATGACAATCTCTTGTCACACTATTCATCTTAGAAGAAACTAATAGTGTATAGTATCATTACTGTATCCAGTTGGTACTTCCATTGTTGATCTGTGATTAAATATGATTATTTGCCTTGCAACGGTAACTGTATGCATAAATGGTTAAGTATTTGATATAAGGTCACATTATAATGCACTGTAACTTTAAGTTCGAATTAAGTGACCCGCCCATTCTCCACACACCTATTGGGAGAACCAATAGAATGTTATTATGTGTTTAAGGGTCAATTATGTCAGATATGAGTACGGCAAAGATGCCGAAATGTGTAAGCTGTTCCTTTTAAAGACATGGGCACTTTTGTAAGCAAGTTTTAACCGAATAATAAAAGTCAAGTTTTATTCATCAACAACTATGCTCCCAAGTTTTTTTTTTTTTCTGCATTATTATTGAACCCCATGTTCGGGGTCTTCTGTTATTTATTGTTTCTTTCTCAAAAAGTTGACAGTAAGAATTTCATATACTGTTTTGGATTTTGATGATGAACTACTTGCACTTATATGTTCCTCCAAACACCATACACACATAAATTCAGAGAGGGGTCGTCTCACCGTCCTTTCCACATTATCCAGGATACAAAATAGATCCAGCGTTCATAACTTCCCACCCAATGCTTATTTATGACATCTAACCTTCTAATACTCTTGTATAATGTGAGAGGACTAAACTCGGATATCAAGCGCAGAATCACAATGTCCCAATATAACACCCATTAATGCTAATGTCATCTTCCTCCAAGAGACCCATTTCCTAAAAGCCCATATACCCAAATACTGGACTAAACCATTTACAGATCATTTCCATGCCACTGCCAATAAGAAAAAAAGAGGAGTCTCTATTCTCATTCATTACTTGATAAATTTTAAACATGAATCCACTATAGCAGACACAGAAGGTAGATACCTAATAGTTAAAGGCCAAATACAAGAGACTGAAATAACTCTATGCAATATTTATGCCCCCAATGAAAACCAACATTCCTTCTTCACACACATTTTGCATCTCCTAACTCAATGGTCACAAACAAAAATAATTTTAGCAGGAGAATTCAACATAACAATGGCCCCAATTGTACCCAAACGAGACAACCCTCTCTCTAATAAAAACAATCACCATAACTGCATAATGAAATCCATACAGGACTCCCTACTTCCCCATTCCCTACTAGACTCATGGACAGTACTAAATGGTAACATCAAAGACACAACATACTACTCCCCAGCCCATAAGACACACATTAGACTAGACTATATTTACACTAGTCAAATCCTACATCCAGTACTAAAGACATCTTCTATTCACCCGTGCGTATGGTCGGACCACTCAATAGTCAATCTGCAAATACAGAGAGTACTGGACCACTCAAGGACTAGAACATGGACTTTTGACCCAACATATATAAAACCCAGACTACAATGCACCAATACCTAACAGAATACTGGGAATTGAACGCAAACTCAATATCTAATCCAACATGGGCAGCTCACAAAGCCGTACATGAGAGGAATTATCATCCAAAACAAAGCTTATATGTTAAAGAAAAGAAATCAAACCTAGCAAAACTGTATCAAGAAATAGAGTCCCTAGAACAACAACACAAAATTACTAAACTAACCTCGACACTACACACACTTCAAAAGAAAAAGAAATCGCTAGCCGAACTCTTAAATCAACAAGCCATTTATCAAAGCGTCAACTATGTTGCATTTGCCGGCGTCAATACGCTCGCCAGACATCGCTGCTGCGGATCTGAATATGATTCCCTTATTTATCAAAAAAGCCATCAAAAACACGCGCGTCAAGTACGGTTCGAAGAGCATCGGACTTGTGTTAACTAACAGTCATCGATGTCACGGTTATTCAGGTTTTTTCCTACTTTATTTATACCATTTTATTACTGTCCATGAACAAGCACATTTCTCTAAAGCTAATCTTTTTTTTTTTCAACTGTTTTTTTCATATTGTTTTTATTGTGTAGACAGTTGTATTGCACCAAAATATAACATATTAGTAGAAAAGTACAGAACAGAAAAAAAGGGAATTTCCGTTAATACATATCAATGCAGAAGAAACATAATGAAAATTTCCTTTAACAATAAACTTTGTCTAATTTTTAAATAACATAACATTGGCTTCCGTTACTCTTATCTTAAGTTTCTACAACCATCTATTTACCCAAAACATAAAAAACCATAACAGGGGAGACAAAGAAGAAGAGAAAAAATTTAAAAAAAAAAATAAAGATCACTACCTCCCATTCTGCCCGCCCTCTACCATGAAAGTGATTTAAGAAATGAAGAATTATTTAGAATCCAAGAGCTAGGATAAAAAAAAAAAATCGAACCTAAGAAGACATTAGTATAGAATAAGGGGCGCAGGGTCTGTTTTTGGATCGAGAGTGAAAATGTTTTAATTATAGGGAACCATTTCTCGAACAATTCTTGGGTTTTACTCACATGAGCAGGATCAATATTTTGTATCTCAAAGACAAACTGTTAGAGAAGAGTATTATGAAAAAAAGAAAAACTTGACATATATGAATTTTTCCAATTTTCAGGATTAGATATCTTACTATCATTATTATGGTATTTAACATATTATAGTTTACCGAGCCGTTCACTTCAAAATTCAGATGGAGAAGGTGGGGCCTAGTTATCAAGCCCTCAAATACGCTGGAATTCCGCAGCATATTTGTGGCGAGGCTGATTCGCCTTAGTTATCAAAGGCTAGAGACCGACAAAAGTAGAATTTTGTGACGTAAACTTCGATCCGCCGGACTCAGTCCGACACAGATCGATTCTTACGTCACTCCAGATGTTCCGCACACAAGTACGGCACAATCTGACTACTTTTGCTAGTTATAAAAAAACTAGCAGGTACGCTCGGCACTTTTCCGGCCCAGCGTACCTGGTTTTCAATCCGCCGCCCTGGAGGCGGCGGATCCCATAGGAATCAATGGGAGTCTGACCATAGCGAAAGTACATGTTCGCTGCTGCCAGACATCCCATTGATTCCTATGGGAGCTGTCTACACCTAACACCCTAACATGTACCCCGAGTCTAAACACCACTAATCTGTCCCAGCCTACACCGCCGCAACTAAATAAAGTTATTACCCCCTAAACCGCTTCTCCCGCCGGAGTCCACCGCAAGCTACTCTATACATATTAACCCCTAAACCGCCGCTCCCGGAGCCCACCGCCACCTACATTACACCTGATAACCCCTATCCTGCCCCCCCTATACCGCCGCCCTCTATAATAAAGTTATTAACCCCTATCCTGCCGATCCCGCACCTCGCCACAACTAAATAAATAGTTTAACCCCTAAACCGCCGCTCCCGGACCCCCGCAACCTATATTAAATTTATTAACCCCTATCCTGCCCCCCCTACACCGTCGCCACCTATAATAAATTTATTAACACCTATCCTGCCCCCCACTACACCGCCGCCACTGTAATAAAATTATTAACCCCTAAACCTAAGTCTAACACTAACCCTAACACCCCCCCTAACTTAAATATTAATTAAATAAATCTAAATAATATTTCTATTACTAACTAAATTAATCCTATTTAAAACTAAATACTTACCTTTAAAATAAACCCTAATATAGCTACAATATAAATAATAATTATATTGTAGCTATCTTAGGATTTATTTTTATTTTACAGGTAACTTTCAATTTATTTTAACTAGGTACAATAGCTATTAAATAGTTATTAACTATTTAATAGCTTAACTAGCTAAAATAAAGAGAAATTTACCTGTAAAATAAAAACTAACCTAAGTTACAATTACACCTAACACTACACTTTATTACATTGTAGCTATCTTAGGATTTATATTTATTTTACAGGTAACTTTGTATTTATTTTAGCTAGTTAGAATAGTTATTAAATAGTTATTAACTATTTAATAACTACCTAGCTAAAAGAAATACAAAATTACCTGTAAAATAAATCCTAACCTAAGTTACAATTAAACCTAACACTACACTATCTTTAAATAAATTAAATAAATTAACTACAAATAACTGCAATTAAATACAATTACATAAACTAACTAAAGTACAAAAAAAAAAAGCTAAGTTACAAAAAATAAAAAAAATAAGTTACAAACATTTTAAAAATATTACAACAATTTTAAGCTACTTACACCTAATCTAAGCCCCCTAATAAAATAACAAAGCCCCCCAAAATAAAAAAAATGCCCTACCCTATTCTAAATTAAAAAAGTTCAAAGCTCTTTTACCTTACCAGCCCTTAAAAGGGCCTTTTGTGGGGGCATGCCCCAAAGAATTCAGCTCTTTTGCCTGTAAAAGAAAAATACAACCCCCCCCCAACATTAAAACCCACCACCCACATACCCCTAATCTAACCCAAACCCCCCTTAAAATAACCTAACACTAATCCCATGAAGATCATCCTACCTTTAGTCGTCTTCACTCAGCCGAGCAGAGATGGAACTGAATAGGAGACCCGGAGCGGCAGAAGTGATCCTCCAAGCGGCGCTGAAGAACTCTTCCATCCGGGCGATGTCATCTTCCAAGAGGCGCTGAAGAAGTCTTCTATCCGGGCGATGTCATCTTCCAAGCCGGGTCTTCAATCTTCATCCCGCCGACGCGGAACATCCTTCTTTACCGACGGAGTACCGACGAATGAAGGCTCCTTTAAGGGACGTCATCCAAGATGGCGTCTCTTCAATTCCGATTGGCTGATAGGATTCTATCAGCCAATCGGAATTAAGGTAGGAAAAATCTGATTGGCTGATTGAATCAGCCAATCAGATTCAAGTTAAATCCGATTGGCTGATCCAATCAGCCAATCAGATTGAGCTAGCATTCTATTGGCTGTTCCGATCAGGTGTAGATTAGGTGTAAGTAGCTTAAATTTGTTGTAATATTTTTAAAATGTTTGTAACTTATTTTTTTTATTTTTTGTAACTTAGCTTTTTTTTTTTTTTGTACTTTAGTTAGTTTATGTAATTGTATTTAATTGTAGTTATTTGTAGTTAATTTATTTAATTCATTTATAGATAGTGTAGTGTTAGGTTTAATTGTAACTTAGGTTAGGATTTATTTTACAGGAAATTTTGTACTTCTTTTAGCTAGGTAGTTATTAAATAGTTAATAACTATTTAATAACTATTCTAACTAGCTAAAATAAATACAAAGTTACCTGTAAAATAAATATAAATCCTAAGATAGCTACAATGTAATTATTAATTACATTGTAGCTATCTTACGCCTAGATTTAGAGTTCTGCGGCCAAAGGGGTGCGTAGCTAACGCTGGCTTTTTTCTGGCCGCACCTTTTAAATACCGCTGGTATTGAGAGTTCACAGAATGGCTGCGTTAGGCTCCAAAAAAGGAGCGTAGAGCATATTTAACGCAACTTCAACTCTCGATACCAGCGGTGCTTACGGACGCGGCCAGCTTCAAAAACGTGCTCGTGCATGATTCCCCCATAGAAAAAAATGGGGCTGTTTGAGCTGAAAAAAAACCTAACACCTGCAAAAAAGCCGCGTTCAGCTCCTAACACAGCCCCATTGTTTGCTATGGGGAAACACTTCCTACGTCTGCACCTAACACTCTAACATGTACCCCGAGTCTAAACACCCCTAACCTTACACTTATTAACCCCTATTCTGCTGACCCCTGCATATTATTTTTAACCCCTAATCTGCTGCTCCGTAAACCGCCGCTACTTACATTATCCCTATGTACCCCTAATCTGCTGCCCCTAACACCGCCGACCCCTATATTATATTTATTAACCCCTAATCTGCCCCCCACAACGTCGCCTCCACCTGCCAACACTTATTAACCCCTAATCTGCCGACCGGACCGCACCGCTATTATAATAAACTTATTAACCCCTAATCCGCCTCACTAACCCTATAATAAATAGTATTAACCCCTAATCTGCCCTCCCTAACATCGCCGACACCAAACTTCAAACATTAACCCCTAATCTGCCGACTGGAGCTCACCGCTATTCTAATAAATGTATTAACCCCTAAAGCTAAGTCTAACCCTAACACTAACACCCCCCTAAATTAAATATAATTTAAATCTAACAAAATTAATTAACTCTTATTAAATAAATTATTCCTATTTAAAGCTAAATACTTACCTGTAAAATAAATCCTAATATAGCTACAATATAAATTATATTTATATTATAGCTATTTTAGGATTTATATTTATTTTACAGGTAACTTTGTATTTATTTTAACCAGGTACAATAGCTATTAAATAGTTAAGAACAGAATAGATAAGGTAGGAAGATCTTCAGGGGCTTAGTGTTAGGTTTATTTAAGGGGGGGTTGGGTTAGATTAGGGGTATGTGGGTGGTGGGTTGTAATGTTGGGGTGGGTATTGTATGTGTTTTTTTTACAGGCAAAGGAGCTGAATTCTTTGGGGCATGCCCCGCAAAGGGCCCTGTTCAGGGCTGGTAAGGTAAAAGAGCTTTGAACGTTTGTAATTTAGAATAGGGTAGGGCATTTTTTTTATTTTGGGGGTCTTTGTTATTTTATTAGGGGGCTTAGAGTAGATGTAATTAGTTTAAAATTTTTGTAATATTTTTCTGATGTTTGTAAATATTTTTTTATTTTTTGTAACTTAGTTCTTTTTTATTTTTTGTACTTTAGTTAGTTTATTTCATTGTATTTATTTGTAGATATTGTATTTAATTAATTTATTGATAGTGTAGTGTTAGGTTTAATTGTAGGTAATTGTAGGTATTTTATTTAATTTATTGATAGTGTAGTGTTTAATTGTAACTTAGGTTAGGATTTATTTTATAGGTAATTTTGTAATTATTTTAACTATTTAAGCTATTAAATAGTTCTTAAATATTTAATAGCTATTGTACCTGGTTAAAGTAAATATAAAGTTACCTGTAAAATAAATATAAATCCTAAAATAGCTATAATATAATTATAAATTATATTGTAGATATATTAGGGTTTATTTTACAGGTAAGTATTTAGCTTTAAATAGGAATAATTTATTTAATAAGAGTTAATTTATTTCGTTAGATTTAAATTATATTTAACTTAGGGGGGTGTTAGTGTTAGGGTTAGACTTAGCTTTAGGGGTTAATCCATTTATTACAGTAGCGGCGAGATTCGGTCAGCAGATTAGGGGTTAATACTTGAAGTTAGGTGTCAGCGATGTTAGGGAGGGCAGATTAGGGGTTAATACTATTTATTATAGGGTTATTGAGGCGGGAGTGAGGCGGATTAGGGGTTAATAACTTTATTATAGTAGCGGTGAGATCCGCTCAGCAGATTAGGGGTTATTAAGTGTAGGCAGGTGGAGGCGACGTTGAGGGGGGGCAGATTAGGGGCTAATAAATATAATATAGGGGTCGGCGGTGTTAGGGGCAGCAGATTAGGGGTACATAAGGATAACGTAGGTGGCAGCGCTTTGCGGTCGGCAGATTAGGGGTTAATTATTGTAGGTAGCTGGCGACGACGTTGTGGGGGGCAGGTTAGGGGTTAATAAATATAATATAGGGGTCGGCGGTGTTAGGGGCAGCAGATTAGGGGTACATAAGTATAACGTAGGTGGCGGTCGGCAGATTTGGGGTTAAAAAAAAATAATCGAGTGGCGGCGATGTGGGGGGACCTCGGTTTAGGGGTACATAGGTAGTTTATGGTTGTTAGTGTACTTTAGAGCACAGTAGTTAAGAGCTTTATAAACCGGCGTTAGCCCAGAAAGCTCTTAACTACTGACTTTTTTCTGCGGCTGGAGTTTTGTCGTTAGATTTCTAACGCTCACTTCAGCCAAGACTCTAAATACCGGAGTTAGAAAGATCCCATTGAAAAGATAGGATACGCAATTGACGTAAGGGGATCTGCGGTATGGAAAAGTCGCGGCTGAAAAGTGAGCGTTAGACCCTTTAATGACTGGCTCCAAATACCAGAGGGCGGTAAAAACCAGCGTTAGGAGCCTGTAACGCTGGTTTTGACGGCTACCGCCCAACTCTAAATCTAGGCCTTAGGGTTTATTTTACAGGTAAGTATTTAGTTTTAAATAGGAATAATTTATTTAAGTATAGTGTAGTGTTAGGTGTAATTGTAACTTAGGTTAGTTTTTATTTTACAGGTAAATTTCTCTTTATTTTAGCTAGGTAAGCTATTAAATAGTTAATAACTATTTAATAGCTATTGTACCTACTTAAAATAAATTGAAAGTTACCTGTAAAATAAAAATAAATCCTAAGATAGCTACAATATAATTATTATTTATATTGTAGCTATATTAAGGTTTATTATAAAGGTAAGTATTTATTTTTAAATAGGATTAATATAGTTCATAATAGAAATATTATTTAGATTTATTTAATTAATATTTAAGTTAGGGGGGTGTTAGTGTTAGACTTAGGTTTAGGGGTTAATAAATTTATTACAGTGGCGGCGGTGTAGTGGGGGGCAGGATAGGGGTTAATAAATTTATTATAGGTGGCGACGGTGTAGGGGGGGCAGATTAGGGGTTAATAAATTTAATATAGGTTGCGGCAGGGTCTGGGAGCGGCGGTTTAGGGGTTAAACTATTTATTTAGTTGCGGCGAGGTGCGGAATCAGCAGGATAGGGGTTAATAACTTTATTATAGAGGGCGACGGTATAGGGGGGGCAGGATAGAGGTTACTAGGTATAATGTAGGTGGCAGCGGTGTCCGGGAGCGGCGGTTTAGGGGTTAATACATTTATCAGAGTTGCGACAGGGTCTAGGAGCGGCGGTTTAGGGGTTAATACATTTATTAGAGTTGCGGCAGGGTCTAGGAGCGGCGGTTTAGGGGTTAATACATTTATCAGAGTTGCGGCAGGGTCTAGGAGCGGCGGTTTAGGGGTTAGTAACTTTATTGAGTTGCGGGAGGCTCTGGGGGCGCCGGTATAGGGGGTAGAACAGTGCAGTTTAGTGTGAGTGCTTAGTGACAGGCTAGCAATAAAGCTGGGAAAAAGCCGAAGAGCAGCGAGATCGGATGAGTGATAACTCTCACAGTCCGCTGCTCATCGCCCCATACTTGGTGCGTGGCTTTTTGACAGCTTTATTTGGTAACTTAGGCGAAATTTTTCAGGTCCGCGGCGGCGATGTGAGGCGAGCTTAGGCGGGCGTATTGGGCCGGCGAAGGCAGGAAAGTTGACACGTTGATAACTACCCCCCGGTATATTATGTGGTGAGCTTGAATATTAAAATTATCTTTAAAAAGTTTATTGTACCAGAAAATAATTTTTCTCCAGAATTGAGATATTTTGGGGCAAAGAAAAAAGAAATGAATAACGTCTGCATTTCCCAAACAACATTTAGGACAGCAAAAGACCTGGTTACCTAGAATAAGACCATTATGGAGAGGAGGCAGACAAGCCATGATATGGCAATAAAGAAATAACTGTATGTTGGCTGGAATTCAACACTAAAAAAGATGGAGACATCTAAGTTTATGGCGGGTACAGGCTCTAGAGTGTATCTTTAGGTTTTTATGTTATGGCAAACAGAGTATGGTCAACATGCTATATAACTTAACATAGGGGTAGATCACAGTCCTTTAGAAAAGCTTATAAAATTATTTTTTAACCTATTTCATCATTAAAGTCTAAAGGGACTTTTGTACAGAAATCATTTTTATAAGCTTTTCTAAAGGATTATGATTGACCCCATACTTGGCTTTTTCTGTGGGACTAAGCCCAGATATCCCTTAAATATTTTGATAAAATGATGAATGAGCACATACTTTACAGATATTATGATATGCTTTTATCAGGCCAGCATTAAAGTGACATGAAACCCACAATTTTTCTTTCATGAGTGAGATAGAACATGCTATTTTAAACAACTTTCTAATTTACTTCTAGTATCAAATGTTCTTTGTTCTCTTGGTATCTTTTGTTGAAAAAAGCTCAGGAGCATGCACGTGTCTAGAGCACTAGATGGCAGCAGTATTGCAAGAATGATATTCATTTGCAAGAGCACTAGATAGCAGCACTATTTCCTGCCATGTAGTTCTTTAAACACCTACCTAGGTAACTCTTCAAAAAAATATGCAAATTTGATAATAGAAGTAAAATTGGATTTTTTTTTTTTTAAATTGTATGCTCTGTCTGAATCACAAAATATTTCTCTGCGTTCCATTTCTCTTTAAGCAAGCTGAACAGAGCAAGTACAACAGAAGCTTACAAATTAAACATTTAAATACATATTTGTAGATTGCTTCCAATTTTTTTTGTTAAAAAAAATATACATGCTCTAATTTGTTAGAACACGTAATTTTAACCCTACACTGTAAAAAATGTCTGTGAAATTAACTTTAAAATGCTGTAAAATCATGACATCAAAATTGTGTAAATTGTAAAACAATAAAACTGTTTTAAATGTATAGAAATATTCAGAAAATACTAAAAAATACAATTGTAAATCCAAAACCAAACACAACGGTTAATTTTACAGTAAGAATATGTTAAAAGAATCATATTTATTTGTAGAATTTACAGAATACAGTAGTTTAAACAGAAAACACTAATACCTAAAGCAAAACAATATTGTTAAAATTACAAGCTGACTGTTAAAATAATGTTTTTGTTAGGCAGATTTTCATATATATACAGAAAGAAATTGTATTACATTTGACAAATGTATATGTTCTATTTTACAGTTAGGAATGTGTAAAAGTACAGTAAAATTATGTTAATATGGGGCGTGTCTCGGGGCAGCACCTTAAATGGTTGCAATATTGGCAGCTCTGCATGGATCACTGATAATTTGCCTATTACCAGTGAATTGAATGATCATCTACTTATACCATCCTAATATACAGATTCTGCAGATCAAGCTGATTTGAAAGATATGTTTTTATTGTTTACTCCACCTCAGCAAACCGATCTGGAGCGTTGAGGCCTAAGGCAAGCTCTTTACAGGAGAGGCTCTCCCCGCCCCGGTAATACTACAGGCCGGGTAAGCAGTGCACAGACACTGGAAAAAGAAATGAGACAGATACAACCTAATTTTGGACACTGAACTATATTTCTCATCTGAAACCAACACTACTTATATCTACCTAGCACCATCCTTGCTATATAGGAGAGTTAGCAGAAGAATACGATACCTTCCTCATAAGTACGTACCCACTAAAGATGGCGCTGAGCTCAGAATTGTTACTGACAGCGGTGACAAGACTGCTGCAGGATCATCATGCAAGGATACAGCAGGCTTGGGACGCTGAATGGGAGAGCATCCGTGCATTAGCCGGACAAGTGGGGCACCGTCAGGAGAAACTAAGAGACCCTGGAGAGAAAACTAAAAAAAAACAAATCTCCAAGAGCCAATTCCGAACCTGACAAGCCCAGCACCCCAGATCCAGGCTCTGGCTGAGGCAGCAAAACACTTGAGCCCGCCTGCAAAGAATTCTACAGCACTGGATGACTATCCTGATGGCGCTCCAGCATCGAGTGAGATGCACACACAAACCTTCAGGCAGCAACAGCCTGCAACCGTAACATCAAAAGTAACCAGCGGTGCATTAAAAGTAGTATCTCCAAGCCGGAAAAAAACCTACCTCTCACATAACGACAATAACACCAGCGGGAGATATCAAGAGCTTGATTGGTGGAGGGTGACAGAGGGGGAATTGAAACTGCCTAGGACGGCATCCGCTTGCACTGGGCACTATTGCAGAGACTTGGATCATGGTCGCAGCATTGAAACCCTCTGCTGTACATTATTGCCTTGTTCTGGAGAGGGAGAGACCGAGAGATCGAGTAGCAGTTTTGACCACCTGTAAGGGAACTTTCCGACACTCTTTTGACTTTGTAGGCATGCCTTGCAGCTGCCGGATTTTTGATCCTGGGGGCTTTCAGGTATGACTCCATATCGGTATAACCCTATCATTATGTTGGATACGCATAGGGGAAAAGAAGGGGAGCATTGTCTCTCTGAGATTTGGACTGCTTATACACAGACATTTACGTTTTGGTCAGTAGAAGTAATGCATTGTCTTAGAATGGAGGCTCAGTATTTCTTTATTGGTTCTTTCCCTGCCTTGGGGTAGAATTAATGTCTACGGGATAGTATGCCCTTGTTTGTCAATGTAACTATCAGCTTATGTTATGTCGCTAGTGTCAACTCCACCCTAATAAGCCAGCCAACATCCAGTTCTCAGTTTGCATAGCGTTTAAAGCAGGTCTAAAGTCCCATATATGTGTACATTTTCCATTTGCTCATGTGTTTACCCCTCCATTGATAATTTTAGAAAGGAAATTAGACTGTCCAAATATTCCTCAGACTGCTAATGTTGCTGCAGAATAGGGGCATAGCCCAATGTCAGCTAGTTGTCTCTATTAAAGGGACATTCCAGTAAAAATATAAATGCACATAGATTTATTGCATATTTGAATAGAAACATATTTGCAATATTCGTGTATTGGCAAACATGCTTCTATTAAGAGTTATTACTGTTTTAGTGTTAACATTTATCTCTGTACGTGCATGTGAAGCATAGCTAGGTATTTTCACTGCACCCACATATTAAATACTGCAGCTGCTCAGATCATCAGTGGGCCTTGTATCATGTCACCAATTAACAAATTGAGTCATTACCAGATGGTACAAGCACCGTAGGCTCTCTAAAAAAGTGTTTTGTTTAAAATGCTGGTGCACGGTGCATACTTAAATACACTTTTGAAACAGCTATAGCTTTTATTAGAAGCATTTTTGCTAATACATGTATATTACAAAATTGCTTCTGCTAAATACCGAAATGCACCCATGTGGTTTCCAATTTTGGCTGGAATATCCCTTTAACACTCCCCCTGCTTTTGGTTAAAGTGTATATTTCAATGAGAACACACTCCTATATGTCAGTATACAAGGGTACATTGGGAGATCTGTATTATCCTCTTGGTAATATGCCAGGCAGTAACCAACTCATATTCCGTTTACTATATATAATTAATCTCCTCTGCATGTGTCCTATTCATTAAATTTTACTAGCCAGAACCCTAGATAGGTGAGGATCTGAATATATCACTCTCAGTAATTCAATAACAGGCAAGGAAAATATTTATCCAGGCGCTACCCCTATATAAGAATCAATTATAACTGGTGCTTGTTTTAGTAACTCACCATATGTAAGTGTTTATCATCTACCTTTTCCAATTACATCCTGGGTCTATGAGTGGCCCATTTGCTCTTGTTCTACTTTCCCCCAAGGCTCCCCGCTATGACATAGTTCTATTCCAGGAGGTCCAAGAGTGGCCTCTATATTTCTTTAGGGGCATGCGTTATGTCTTTAATTTAACATACTCTAATGGGGACGCTTTATAACAGAAATTATGAGGTTGAATTTTCTTTTCTCTATTTACATGTTTAGATAATACTTGTTTTCCTTGTATGGCATGACTATATCTGGTGACAATGAGTATATTAATGTTCTACTATTTATATTCTTTTCCCAGTATTAATGTGATTCTTTACTGTACTTACATGTCATGCAAATCATTGCTTGAATTGTTATATTATGCATTATACCTCAATAAAAAAAAAATAAAAAAAAAAAAAAATCTGATAGTTCCTGGTTGGAGGTAAAAGGGACCTACAAATGTGGGCATCCAAGATCCATTTATTACCTGAGAAAAGTATCAAATTTTGATTTCTGTCAACTGTTTAAAAAAACCTTTTGTTTCCCCCATCCTGTTTGTACCTTATGACTAGTACGTATTGCTTCCCACCGCAACAATCTAAGACATAAATGGCAAAATCTGAGTCACAATTCAGAAATTTCAACAACAAAAAATAAAAAAAAAATAATGTTAATATGAACTTAGGGTTTCAAAATCCAGTCGTGTCTGTTTAGGCCTAATAACAATATATTAGTAAACTATAGTAAAACTATAATAGAAGTAGGTCACTTTAAAAAAAAAATACATAACATATGTACTTTTTAAAAGATGTAGTAGTTTTTTGTTATAAATGCAGCCTCCCATAAAGGAAGTGACAGAGCAGGAAGTACAATCAGCTTCCTGTAGGGCTCAAGTCAGTGTTTCTTATCATCCATCTTGTTCATAGCTCTTCAGCTCCTGCTCTTTGCATAATCTAATAACTGTAAGCAGTAAATTACTTGCTAATACTGTCCTACATTCTATTTACATTGATTATCCTGCATTCCTGTCTATTTTTTTTATGTCAGACTTATGTAGCATAAAGTTGCTGTACCATACTGCACATGTACTTATTGTAATTCCATTCTATTCTTTTAGTATTTACAGTTTCTACAAGAGCTATCAAAGCAATAGATTCAGTCTTATCAAAGACAAAACCACTATTTCTGTCTGCCTTGTTTATAGCTGTATAGTTCCACAGTTACTGGAGTGAGGACATATTTTGTAGTCATAATAATAATGCTGACTGACTGAAGGTTAATTAATTAGTCTGGTAGGTTTCATGCTTACTGCTTAACTTTTTCTGCATTTGTGGAGCAGTGGATTTTGCGATCATCCATGTAAGGTAAAACTTATAAAACAGGCAGGTTTAAATGATAGCTAAACCAGTGCACAGGTGACATAATCAGGTGATGGGTGAGAGCAAGTTAGTAACCACTGAGTTACTGATCAGCTGATTACTTCACCTGTGCACTGATTCAGCTATAATGAAAACCTGGCCTGTTGGGGGTACTTGAGGACCATTGTTGAGAAACACTTCACTAAAGCACCAGCTCATCGGAAATGTATTGATTACCTGGAGAATAAAGCACACATACTCTGCTCACTGACACCCACCACACACTCTGCTCACACACTCACACAATTCTGTGGCATGGTGCCAGTTACTAAACAATTAGAATGATCCACAATCTCTTCTCTACTCACTTGTAAAAATAGAAATAATTTACCATACAAGTTTTACACAAAGGACAAGTTATCAATACTGCCAGCACAGCTGCTGCTGCAATATGGTGTTCAAGAAACGCACGTGCACATCCCACTTAGGTATGCTCTTCAACAAAGGACACTAAAGGATACCAAAAGAGCGAAGTACATAATAATAAAAGTAAAATAGAAAGTTGTTTTTTTGTGCAATCTCTATCTGAATGATGGAAATGTAATTATGACTTTCATGTTCCTTTCAAAAACTAATTTAATTTGCTGACATGGGGCCAGTAACAGTTCATGCTAATTCTCAAAATATAAATAACTAGAAAAGTCTATTAAAATAGCATGCTCTACCTCAATCATGAAAGTTTAATTTTAAATGTCTCCCTTTGACTATGTGTTTAACCAGTTACTTTACAGTGGCATTATTTCTAAAAAAAACATTTAACTGCAATAATTACATATATTTTTTAAATGACTCATTATCTCCTTTTATTAATATAAACTTGTATAAAAGCAGCACATATTAAAAACACAATGCAACAGCGTTCAATTGATTTGTGAATTACAAGTTAACAGCAGTCTTTAAATAAATGGAGACACAGAGAAAAATAAAAATATATACTGCATCCTCTGACTGAACAGACATAACATATATGGAGTTTGTACCTAATTAAATCAAATAACCATGAAAAAGGGAGGCTTAGCAATATTCAATGTCAAAAACCTTAATTTAAATAATGTGGACACTGCACACTTAACTTCAAACTCTGGGTTTTAAATTATGGATTTAAGTTTGAATTGACCCTTTCACTTCCTGTCAGTATTGAGTTATGCTCACTTACTGTCCCCCCCCCCCTGTTAATGAGCTGTATCTGAACACAATTTGTGAATCACAAGAGATGTAGAATACTACTTTACTCTTCCGCTTGGTGTCCTCTGTTCTTATGCTACCTCAGCTTCCAGTTGTGTCACATGACACTGCTCACTGAAGCCTCCTTCTGATTAATCTATATATCCTTCACTTGCTAGGAGGCATCAAGAGGGGTGCCTCCTATTGGTCCCAATTTTTGCTGCTAATATATTGACAGAACACAGGTGGCGCTGCAGCACAGCTTTTCCTTTGACCCATGTACTGCAATGGAGAGAAGCGTTCCTGTACCTGCCTCTCCATAGCATTACATGGGGGGAAAATATATTTTTTGGACTTTTTTTTGTTTTAAAATTTAATTAAACTTTGGCCACGTATGGCAGGGTAGGCACTGCCTCCCCTGCTTCCTATGAGTGCACGTCCCTGATGTTGAGGGGTTATGTGCTGCACTGTAGGGTTCATAGGAATGAACCCCATTGCTTTTTCCAAAGTGTTAGCGCTGGCTGCAAGCAGACATTTTGTACAGATTCAGCTTTTAAAACTCGTTTCTATTGTGTCCACAATGTGCATGAACCCGATGTTACTGCTAGAAACTTTGTTACAGATTTTAAATGTGTCATTTTGTGGTGTCAGTGCCAATTTCATACATTTCCTACATTGGTCTTTTTTCATTTTTTCTTGTATTTTTCTTCCTTTCTCTATTTTCTGTCCATTTGGACACAGATTCATGTTGCACAATGTTGTTGTTGTTTTTTTTACTGTAATGTTTGTTTTTATACAATTTGTTTTAATTTTTTTTTTTAGGTCGATCCTGCTATTCTTCAAGATGGTTTATGTTGTGTGTGGATCGAAACATTATACTCGACAACATGACGTGTCCACCCAATGGGAATTCCCCCGGATTGGTCAGACACTCCGTCGGCTATTTCAGGGTGGAAGAAGCCGCTGATATTGGTGTAATTAGCAGAACAATGAGTATACTGGACGAAGTGTGGAGGACGTCGTCTGCACGGAACAGGGAAACCCACTGACAATCCCCACATTTCGTCTACAGCAAAAGGGTTAATAATATTTATTTATTCATTTTAATTATTATTTAAATAACACTTTAAATATTTACCTAATAATAGCTTGAAAAAATGTTTTAGGATTGATATGAAGTTTTTTGTTGTTGTTAATGAAGCTTTTTTATTAATAATACAGTCACCTGTTTTTCTTTTATTTCCCAAGGTGTTTTTTTTCCATCAACCCAGAGAATGGCACAAAAGTAAAGAAGACAAACAAATCCCGCCATCATGTGAACCCTAGAGTTCTTACCTAGATTCAGGAACTTTCAGATCATGAGTGGTGTGATGTCTGACTATGAACTCATTAGCAAAATAAAATGATCCAGGCACTCTATGTGAGATAGGCAGATTTATTTTGACAAACACGCAGCAATGTTTTGACTCTCAATGGAGTCTTTTTCCATTGGGAGTCGAAACGTTGCTCTGTGTTTGTCCAAATAAATATGCCTATCTTACCTACATCTTTCTATTTTGCTATTGATATTTGAGGACCCTGCCAGTCCTGGACTTGGATGCACCTTGGAGGGTAGTGGAAGAGTACGGTTCTTCCCTTGCTTTACTGTGAATATGGACTTAAGTCAGTAAGATTTGACATGTGCCACACTCATAGCTTGAAGATTTGTTTCAGCTCATTAGCTGCCTACTTCTTCAAGCTGAAGAACCAATAAAAGTTTTAGACAAAATCGTCAGATATATGATTTGCATTCCTGTACGTCAATATGAAGAACTTGTTTGAAGATACATTTGTTCAATTTATTCTAATAAGGAAATGCAGTAATCCTTTAAGAGTGTTAAAAATTCTAACATTTAGTCATAAAAATATAACCTCTTAATTGTTCTCTGACAACTTTTGGAGAAAAGTCTTTTCCTCTTTCTTGCCCTTTCTTTCTCTCTTTTTCTTTAAAGGGACATGCATCACTTAAAAACAACACCTATTGAGACAACTGTTTCATTCAGTAGTTTAATAAGTGAATGAGACATCTGATTATTAAAACAAAAAAAATTAAATTAAACTATTTTTAAGCATATACTTACCTACCATATTCCAGGAATGCATAAAGTGCACACCATGTATGTGCACCTCCCTGATACGCAAGTGCCATCAGAAGATACCCCTCTGATGGAGCTTGTGTGCACGTGCAGTGTGCACTGATGCAGGGGGAGGGAATGGTGTCTGTTTACAGTACAGTTTAAAACTGTAAAGCTGTTTACATTTTTATTGTATTTTTTACAGAATTATTCTAGCAATCAGGGTAGCAATTTTTTTGTAAAAACAACAAAAAAATATGTTGGATTTACCAGATTAAAATGTATTTATTTTTAAATTACAACAGTTTTAAACTTTAAAATGTACAGTTTTAAACTGTAAAATTGATTACATTTTTAATGTATTTTTTACAGAATTATTCTGGCAATCAGGGCAGCCATTTTTTTGTAGAAACAACAGAAAAAAAGATGTTGGATTTACAAGATTAAGATGTATTTTTTTGTAAATGACTACAGTTTTAAACTGTAATGTAATTTTTACAGAATTATTCTGGCAACCACAGCTGCCATTTTTTTCTGTAAAAACAACGGGATTTTTTTTACAGTGTAGCTGCCCTGCACCTCTATGTGTTGCACATATGCTGGTTAGATTGGTAATCCTGTTGGTAATTTGTGCTGACAAATACAGACATAAACATTCTGCTAACTTGAGATGAGAGTGAGGTTTTAATGCACAATACACCTAGCAAAAATCAGATTGTTCTATTAACAATAAAAAAAAAAAAAAAAGTTTTAATCACAGACATTAAAATATTTCATTAAGGATTATCCAAATTACATAGTAAACTTTCACTACATTGCTTTAAATATTCACAAACAGGAATTATACAGTGTGAAGTGATGGTAAACTAGAGGTTTTTTTTTAAAATCAGGTCGGGAATATAAGCAATATTTTAGAGGAACTCATATTTTTGTGAGTGAATGTTTTGAACCTCACTCAAATTGGCATTTTAGCCATACTGCACTTTTTTTTGTAGCTAGAGTGCAGATTGGAGAACAGTTAAAAAAAAAAAAAAAAAGCTTTGAAGTTTGTTGTTGGAGGGCGTGTATTAGAATGGCAAGGCTTGATTTAAAAGTAAGTTACAGCACATTTTCTTTAGAAGTGATCAATTAAAGTCCTCTAAAATATCGGTTAGATTCTGGACCCGATATTAAAGCATGTAAAGTTTACCATCACTTTTAGGGGGATATTTACCAAAGCGTCAATCTCAGTGCATTCGCCGGCGTCAATACACTCTCCAGATATCGCTGACACGGATCCACATACGATGCCCTTATTTATAAAAAAAAAAAAGCACGCGCGTCAAGTACGGTGCGATGAGCATCGGACTGTTGTTAACTAACAGTCATCGATGTCGCGGTTATTTGGGGTTTTCCCAACTTTATTTATACCATTTCATTACTGTCCATGAACAAGCACATTTCTCTAAAGCTAATCTTTTATTTTTAAACTGTTAATGTCCAAGAAATAGCTATATTTATACCTCAACAAACAATATCTCATAGAAAGTTATTTTTATATTTATTTGTTATACAAAAAAATCTGTTGATATGCTTTTATCTCATATTTATTTTGTTATAAATGATTATTAATGCTAGAATTTGTACATATATCTTTGCACATACTTGTGCATATATATATATATATATATATATATATGTGTGTATATATATATATATATATATATATACAGTATCTCACAAAAGTGAGTACACCCCTCACATTTTTGTAAATATTTTATTATATCTTTTCATGTGACAACACTGAAGAAATGACACTTTGCTACAATGTAAAGTAGTGAGTGTACAGCTTGTATAACATTGTAATTTTGCTGTCCCCTCAAAATAACTCAACACCCAGCCATAAATGTCTAAACCGTTGGAAACAAAAGTGAGTACACCCCTAAGTGGAAATGTCAAAATTGGGCCCAAAGTATCAATATTTTGTGTGGCCACCATTATTTTCCAGCACTGCCTTAACCCTCTTGGGCATGGAGTTCACCAGAGCTTCACAGGTTGCCACTGGAGTCCTCTTCCACTCCTCCATGATGACATCACGGAGCTGGTGGATGTTAGAGACCTTGCGCTCCCCCACCTTCCGTTTGAGGATGCCCCACAGATGCTCAATAGGGTTTAGGTCTGGAGACATGCTTGGACAGTCCATCACCTTTATCCTCAGCTTCTTTAGCAAGGTAGTGGTCGTCTTGGAGGTGTGTTTGGGGTCGTTATCATGTTGGAATACTGCCCTGCGGCCCAGTCTCTAAAGCTCTGCTTAAGTATGTCACAGTACATGTTGGCATTCATGGTCCCCTCAGTGAGCTGTTGCTCCCCAGTGCCGGCAGCACTCATGCAGGCCGAGACCATGACACTCCCACCACCATGCTTGACTATAGACAAGACACACTTGTCTTTGTACTCCTCACCTGGTTGCTGCCACACACGCTTGACACCATCTGTACCAAATAAGCCAAATAAGTTTATCTTTGTCGCATTGGACCACAGGACATGGTTCCAGAAATCCATGTCTTTAGTCTGCTTGTCTTCAGCAAACTGTTTGCAGGCTTTCTTGTGCATCATCTTTAGAAGAGGCTTCCTTCTGGGACGACAGCCATGCAGACCAATTTGATTCAGGGTGCAGCATATGGTCTGCGCACTGACAGGCTGACCCCGAACCCCTTCAACCTCTGCAGCAATGCTGGCAGCACTCATATGTATATTTCCTAAAGACAATCTCTGGATATGACGATGAGCATGTGCACTCAACTTCTTTGGTTGACCATGGTGAGGCCTGTTCTGAATGGAACCTGTCCTTTGAAATCACTGTATGGTCTTGCCCACCATGCTGCAGCTCAGTTTTAGGGTCTTGGCAATCTTTTTATAGCCTAGGCCATCTTTATGTATTTGTTTGGTGAGCCCGTTAAGCCTTGAGCTTCATAGACAGGTGCATCCAATCATGAGAAAAGGTATTTAAGGTGGCCAATTTGTTGTTCTCTTTGACTCTCCTCTGAAGAGTGGCAACATGGGGGCCTCAAAACAACTCTCAAATGACCTAAAAACAAAGATTGTTCAACATTACGGTTTAGGGGAAGGCTACAAAAAGCTATTGCAGAGATTTAAGCTATCAGTGTCCACTGTGAGGAACATAGTGACGAAATGGAAGAACACAGGCACAGTTCTTGTTAAGGCCAGGGGTGGCAAGCCAAGTAAAATATCGGAGAGTCAAAGGCAAAGGATGATGAGAATGGTCAAAAACAGTCCACAGACCACCTCCAAAGACCATTATCTTGCTGCAGATGGTGTCACTGTGCATCGTTCAACAATTCAGCGCACTTTGCACAAGGAGAAGCTTTATGGGAGAGTGATGCGGAAGAAGCCTTTTCTGCACACACGCCATAAACAGAGTCGCTGGAGGTATGCAAACGCACATTTGGACAAGCCAGCTTCATTTGGGAAGAAGGTGCTGTGGACTGATAAAACAAAGATTGAGTTATTTGGTCATAACAAGGGGCGTTATACATGGCGGCAAAAGAACACAGCGTTCCAAGACAAACACTTGCTACCCACAGTCAAATTTGGTGGATGTTCCATCATGCTGTGAGGCTGTGTGGCCAGTGCCAGTTCTGGGAATCTTGTTAAAGTTGAGGGTCGTATGAATTCCACTCAATATCAGCAGATACTTGAGAATAATGTTGAGGAATCAGTCACAAAGTTGAAGTTACACTGGGGCTGGGTATTGCAACAAGACAATGACCCAAAACACTGCTCAAAATCTACTCTGGCATTTATGCAGAGGAACAAGTACAATGTTCTGGAATGGCCATCCCAGTCCCCAGACCTTAATATAATTGAAAATCTATGGGGTGATTTCAAGCGGGCTGTCCATGCTCAGCAACCATCAAACCTAACTGAACTGGAGATGTTTTGCAAGGAGGAATGGTCCAAAATACCTTCATCCAGAATCTAGACACTCATTACCGGCTATAGGAAGCGTCTAGAGGCTGCTATTTCTGCTAAATGAGGCTCTACTAAATATTGATGCAATACTTCTGTTGGGGTGCCAACATTTATGCATCTGTCTAATTTTGTTTGGATGCATATTGCACATTTTCTGTTAATCCAATAAACCTAATTTCACTACTGAAATATTACTGTGTCCTTCAGTTATTTGATAGATCAAAATGAAATTGCTGATCCAAACACCCAATTATTTATAAATGAAAATCATGGAAATTGTCAGGGGTGCCTAAACTTTTGTAAACAATTGTGTGTATATATATATATATATATATATATATATATATATATATGTGTGTGTGTGTGTGTTATGTCAGAAATCTTTTGCAAACATATTTACATGTCCCTAATTTCCTTTTTTTGTTCTAAACAATTATTATTATTATTATCAGGTATTTGTAGAGCGCCAACAGGTTCCAGAGAGCTGTCTTTCAATGCTGTCTTTCATATCTCTGTGTTTATTTATACCATTATATGTATATAGTGTACATTTATTATTATTCTGAGCAGTAATAATTGCAAATATAACATGTAATCGGAGTATCATATGTATTTATTTGCAATCAATGGATATTTTAAGAGCTGGGCCAGTTTTCTCTCTGTACCTGTGTAACCCCTCCTGATTTCAATCAAGTTTTAAAAACCATCCCTTCACAGGTGTTATAAAATGGGCTGGCATATAAGATGACATTTCTTACTGAAAAAAAAAATACAAGAGAAGGAAGAAATACACTGAAAATAGCATGACAGTAAAGAGGTGATTCAAATTTCTGTTGTATCTGAATCATGACAGTTTAATGTTAGGTGGGCTATCCCTTTGAGCTATCAGTTTAAGATTATATTGAATCAAACATCAATTCGGTTTTTAAAATCCTTGTCTAAAATATTACACTGTGTGTCCTAATGTCAGCATCAATGTTTATCTTTAATTCTAAATTCACACATACATACTTTCAAAGTATAATACACAATGTAACAAATTGCACTTACAAGTTCTGATGAGTAATCAATGACACAAGTATCGAGCATTTTGATTCGTTAGTGATAGTTTAAAATGTATATTTGAATCAAATTAGCTGATGTCATAAATCATGTGATTATGCATATTCCAATCAAAAGTGGTTGAAAAATTCACTAGTGTGTGGGCTGTTTAGGAGTTTGCGTCATAATTGGTGCGAAAAGTGTTGAGTAAAAATTGGTGCAAAGTGGAGAGTGGGACTTGTATTTCATGGCTTAAACATGGTGCACATAGATTTTTCACAAAAAATAAAAAGGAAGTTAGCTATATTATGTTGTATATTTCATTTTTATCTCTATATCTATTAGTGTGACAAGTTTGGGGCAAAACTTTTCAACAAATTTGAAGAAATAATATTGTCCCCTTGCTTTGTAATGAGAGACAAATTTGTAGCATAATCCATAAGTATTAATGTATTTTTTCATTTTTATCCCTATATCTTACTATTGCACCAAATGTGGAGCAATAATATTGTTTGATTTAGAAAGGGTATACAATTTTAATAGAGTTCCTAATTTACTTTTATTATGTAATATACTTCATTCTCTTGCAGCATCGAACATAAGCTTTCTGTGTTTTCAGACTCCTATTGAGTTCTATGGCATCCGTGACCTCAAGTGTGGTGGATTGAAAACTAGGTATGCTGTGTCAGAATACACACGAGCGTACCTGTTAAATGTTTGATAAATTGGGAAAAGTGTCAAATAGAGTTGAATGTGAATTCAAAACATCTGTAATGATGCAAGCATCGATCTGCATCGATCTGCGTCGGATTGAGATCGCGGGATCATATTTTACATCACAAATGTCAACATTATCCGATCATGACACTTTGATAACTACAGCGGATCAATCTCGTGACAAATACGACATGAAATTCAAGCATATTTTCAGTTGACGCTTTGATAAATTGGCCCCTAGATCTATCCACAGACTAAGAGCACAATACTTCATATACGCTAATAAACCAGATAAATTCATGGCCCACAACATTGGAGAAAGATATGAGGCATCCACAATATCTCACATTCAACAAGCTGATGGTACCCTAACCTCACACCCACAGCTTATAGTCGACACCTTTGCTGACTATTATGGAGAACTATTTGATGGCAATAAAAGTTAGACACAACCCTCAAACAGACACAGAATCTAAAGATTTTTTATCAGAAGCCCAATTAAAATATATCTGAGAGGATGACAGAGAAACCCTTAACGCTCGTATAACAAATATAGAGGTCTTAAACGCAGTAAAAGACCTGAAACCAGGAAAGGCTCCTGGCCCTGACAGATACCCATGCGAATACTACAAACTATTTAAATCCATCTTAATTCCCCATTTGACTAATTTCTGTAATCACATAATGGAGGGCCAACCAATCCCGACAGAACTTTTCCAAGCCAAAATTGTGGTCATCCCCAAAACCGGAAAAAAAACAAGCTTTGTATTAGTTATCGCCCAATATCACTCATAAACCAAGACATTAACATTTTCACCAAGATTCTAGCCAACCGACTAAAACATATCTTACCAGCCTTAATAAACCAGACCAGGTGGGCTTCATTAAGGGAAGAGAAGCGCCTGATAATATCAGGCATATGATCAACCTTATACACTACCTACATGAAACCAAGACACCGTCTCTGCTCCTCTCTCTGGATGCAGAGAAGGCATTCGAGAGAATAAATTGGGGTATTATGGAGTTGGTCCTTCATCAGATGGGATTTGAAGTCTCCTTTATTAAGGCCCTTAAAGTAATTTACTTTAACCCCAAAGCCCAAGTTTCCTCAGCAGGATACAAATCCTACCCTCAATTGCACTAGGCCCCCTCTCCCCATTGCTGGTTGCCCTCTGTATCGAACCTTTGGCAGCCAAAATCAAACAATCCCCAGACATATCAGGGGTTACAATATGAGATACTGAATATAAACTAACACTATTTGCTAATGATATCTTATTAACAATCACAAAACCACTGATTTCCCTAACCTATATAAGATGCTAGATAGATTCTCTATGATTTCTAGTTACAAAATAAACCTTGACAAATGTGAAGCCTTACCCCTGGCTCTGCTCCTACACTCACAGAAAAACGTTGAATTAAACTTTGACCTAAAACTGAAAAACAATCACTCCGCTACTTGGGGGTTCAACTCACCACACAAGTCTACTGTACAAACACAATTACACTCCACTCTTTAAAGATATAAGGAGAGGCATCAATAAATGGACATCATATCGCTTTTCATGGCTGGGCCGGATCTCAGCGGTGAAGATGAATATCTTACCCCAAATACTTTACCTATTAAGAGCCCTACCTATTAAGATTCCGCCCACAGACTTACACTCTCTACAGTCGGATCTCCAAACATTCATAAAGGGCACGAAAATGACCAGAATCCCAATGTCAATTCTGACGAAACACAAAAGAGTGGGAGTGTAATATGTAGATGAGAATTTTCTCTGTGTGTTGTATTTTTCTGTAGAGAAAGGTTTTGGTAGTTTTAGGAATCACAACTGTGGTCCTGCAGCATATAATTAAGAGTATTGTCAGAGTAGCTCTAAAGAATTCACTCTCTATAATTATAAATATAGAAACATATGAAAGAAGACACAGAAAGTAATTTGTAACAAAAATATAATACTTATATACTCTGCTACAAATTTTAGAGCAGATTACTATAAACAGAATCTGTCAGCCTTTTACTAAATATGCACCCAGATAGTAAAAAGCCTGACAGCTTAGCGTTACCACTGATATCAGAACAAGTATGCATACAAAATATTTGCGACAACTAGAAAAGAGCATATGAATGAGAGCTTACCGGACTATAGCAAACAGCTGGGTAAGAGACAGAAACAGTTTGAAGCAGGCGGGTGTCATCACCACACGGGTCAAGGCATACAGCAGCTGATTTCAAGAGCGGTCCATTGCACAGAGTTCTTGATAATACACAGGCACAGAAGCAATGCGGATGAGGTAATAAGATGGCAACAAATACCTTTAGGACACAAACTTCAAGGAAGGCAGCAAAAACTTTATTCCCAAAGTAAGGCAGCTAGATATGCACTAATACCAAGCATTGATTGAAGGGTTTAATCCTCCTTTATAGTCATAGAAGGAGGTGTATATTAGTCATTTAAAGGTAAATGCAACAACAAAGTGAACAAAGGATAACGAATATGAGTACAATGATGAGAAAAGGAGATAGAATGGTACACATTTTTTACAGAACCCCCCCTAAAATGGATCCACTACGTGGGTCAAGGCCTGGGATGGTCAGGAAAATGTCTATGAAACAGGGAAATGAGATGTGGAGCTGAGATATTAGCTGCTGGTTCCCAGGAATCCTGCTCAGAGTCATACCCCAGCCAATGTACAAGATATTCCAGTATCCCCTTTCTCTGTCTGGAATCCAGAATGGAATGAACATCATATTGGGGATCCGAATCTGATAGAGCCGGTGTCGGGCACAGGACGGCAGACCTCACAGGATGATAAGGCTTGAGAAGGGAAACGTGGAAGGTAGGGTGAATGCGTAGGGTAGAAGTTAATTCTAGAGTGAAAGCATTTTGATTCACGATCCGTTTAATCGAAAATGGTCCTATAAATCAGGAAGAGAACTTCTTTGAAGGAACATGATGTCTAAGATGTTGTGTCGACAGCCAAACCGTGTCCCCGACCGAATATGCAGGTGAGGGACGTCTTCTTAAATCATAAGAGATCTTTTCTTTGTCTTGCGCAGTCTTAATGTTCCTCTGTAGAGTAAGGAAATTTTCAGAGAGGGTATTTGTAAGATCACTGAGAAGCTGGTTCGAAGTGTCTCTAGATGGCAACCAATGAAAGGTTGGGTGGTAACCAAAATTGGACAAAAACGGAGTCTGGTGAGTGGTAGAACTTACAGAGTTATTGAATACAAACTCCGCAGATGAAAGTAGTGTCGACCAGTTATTCTGTTGGTCATTACAAAACATTCTTATGTACTGTTCCAGCCAATGATTCGTGCACTCTGTTTGCCCATTAGTTTGAACATGGGATGATGTAGAAAAACTTATTTTAATACAAAGTACCTGACACAATTCTCTTCAAAATTTTGAAGTGAACTGTGTCCCACGGTCAGAGGTGATACTATCAGGAAGTCCATGGAGCTTAACAATATTGTCCAGAAACATTTGAGCCGTGTCAGAAGCAGTGGGCAAAGACTTGCAGGGTACAAAATGTGCCATTTTAGTCAGGAGATCTACACGAAGATGGTATTATAATCGTTGAATTTTGGTAACTCAACTAGGAAATCCATAGAAATATCTGACCAAGGTCTTTTAGGGATCAGAAGTGATAGTAACAGACCATAAGCTTTAGACCTTTCAGGTTAAATGGTAACATAGGTTTGACATGTCTTTACATATTCAAAAGTGTCTTTCATAATGGATGGCCACCAGTACTGTTGTTTTACAAGATGATAGGTTTTTTGTTGACCTGGATGGCCGATAAGAGGAGCATCATGAAATGCTTGTAAGACATGCGTTCTTAAAGATTTGGGCACATATAGAAGCTTCTTAAAGTAGTATAGACCATTCTTGTTTTTAATTAATCTATTTTTGGAAGCGAAATGTCTCGTTGTTGGGATCTTTTGAAAGCTTCAGGGGAAAGAATTGAAAGAGATATAATTATATCTGTTGGAATGAGAGAGGTTGTTTGATCATCAAATGTAGGTCTTTCTTCTTTTCTAGAGAGAGCGTCCGCTTTTCCGCTCCTAGAGCCAGGACGGTAAGTAATCAAGTAGTTGAATCTGGAAAAGAAAAGGCTCCAACGAATTTGGCGTGAAGTGAGTGTCTTGGTGTATTGTAGAAATTGTAGATTCCTATGATCTGAGTAAATTTGGATAGGTAACGAAGTACCTTCCAAAAGATGTCTCCAATTTTCTAATGTGAATTTAATCGCAAGCAGTTCCTTTTCTCCAATAGGATAATGCGTTTCAGCTAGAGTCATAACTCTAGAAAAATAGGCTACTGGATGTATTGGGTGTAGCATAGATTTTCTCTGAGAGAGGATTGCTCCTAAAGCATAGTCAGAAGCATCAACTTCCAGTATATATTGAAGAGATGAATCTGGGAATTGAAGAATAGGAGCGGTTGTGAATAACTCTTTTAACAACGTAAAAAAATTTGTCTGCTTCACATGTCCATTTGAAAGGTTTATTATCTTTCTTTGTTAAATCTGTTAAAGGTTTACAAACTGAAGCAAAATTCTTGATAAATTTCCGGTAAAAATTGGAAAACCCCATGAATTGTTGTACTTGTTTCTTAGAGTGGGGAACTTTCCAATCAGTGACAGCCTTGATTTTACTAGATTCCATCTCAATACCATCTAGGGATATGGAATAACCAATGAAAGTAATGGATTGTGTGTTAAAAACACAGTTCTCCAGTTTAGCAAATAGTGAGTGTTCATGGAGTCTTCGGAGAACTGTTTTAACATGATTTACATGTTCTTCCTATAAATCAGAAAAGATAAGGATGTCATCTAAATAAATAACTAGAAATACATCTAGAATATCTTGAAAATTTTTGTTCACAAAATGTTGAAAGGTTGCTGGTGCATTAATGAGTCCAAAAGGCATTACGTTATACTCAAACAATCCGTATCTTGTACGGAAAGCAGTAAGCCATTTGTCACCTTTTCTGATTCTCACTAAATTATAAGCACCACGCAAATCCAATTTTGTGAAAATTGTTGCGCCATGAAGGTGCTCAATCCACTGCGGAATTAGAGGTAAGGGGTATCTGTTTTTTACAGTTCTTTTATTCAACTCCCTATAATCAATAATGGGTCGTAATGATCCATCTTTGTTTTTTAACAAAAAACATAGCCGAACCAGCAAGGGGAAGTAGAATGTTTGATGAATCCCTTGTTCAGATTTTCATCAATATATCCCTTGAGATGACTTAGTTCGGCTGCTAATAAAGGATAGATATGTCCACAGGGTATAGTGGCACCTGGCAGGAGATCTATAGTGATGTTGCGAACCTAAAAATTTCGGTTCGCGAACTGCGAACACGAACTCCCGCAAAAGTTTGCGAACCGGGCGAAGCCCCATAGACTTCAATGGGCAGGCGAATTTTAAAGCCCACAGGGACTCTTTCTGGCCACAATAGTGATGGGAAAGTTGTTTCAAGGGGACTAACACCTGGACTGTGGCATGCCGGAGGGGGATCCATGGCAAAACTCCCACGGAAAATTACATAGTTGATGCAGAGTCTGGTTTTAATCCATAAAGGGCATAAATCACCTAACATTCCTAAATTGTTTGGAATAACGTGCTTTAAAACATCAGGTATGACAAGATATGAGTGGTGGCACTGGGCAAGTGGGCACAGTATACCCTGTGAGCCTGACACAAAAAAGCAGACTGATGTTTCACAGTCCAAAAAGTTTTTATTTTTTTAAATGTACACTTACACTACTATTAAACAAGATATGAGTGGTGGCACTGGGCAAGTGGGCACAGTATACGCTGTGAGCCTGACACAAAAAAAGCAGAATGATGTTTCACAGTCCAAAAAGTTTTTTTTTTTTAAATGTACACTTACACTACTATTAAACAAGATATGAGTGGTGGCACTGGGTAAGTGGGCCCAGTATAAGCTGTGAGCCTGACACAAAAAAGCAGACTGATGTTTCATAGTCCAAAAGTTTTTTTTGTTTTTAAATGTACACTTACACTACTATTAAACAAGATATGAGTGGTGGCACTGGGCAAGTGGGCACAGTATACGCTGTGAGTCTGACACAAAAAAGCAGACTGATGTTTCACAGTCCAAAAAGTTTTTTTTTTTTTTAAATGTACACTTACACTACTATTAAACAAGATATGAGTGGTGCCACTGGGCAAGTGGGCACAGTATACTCTGTGAGCCTGACACAAAAAAGCAGACTGATGTTTCACAGTCCAAAAAGTTTTTTTTGTTTTTAAATGTACACTTACACTAATATTAAACAAGATATGAGTGGTGGCACTGGGCAAGTGGGCACAGTATACGCTGTGAGCCTGACACAAAAAAGCAGACTGATGTTTCACAGTCCAAAAAGTTTTTTGTTTTTAAATTTACACTACTGTTACACCAGATATGAGTGGTGGCACTGGGCAAGTGGGCACAGTATACGCTGTGAGCCTAGCACACACGCTGGCAGGCAGGCAACTGCAATTAGATTACACTAGCAGACTGATGTTTCACAGTCAAAAAAGTTTTGTTTTTTTAAATTTACACTACTGTTACACCAGATATGAGTGGTGGCACTGGGCAAGTGGGCCTGGCACACACGCTGGCAGGCAGGCAACTGCAATTAGATTACACAAGCAGACTGATGTTTCACAGTCAAAAAAGTTTGGCGAACTATTCGCGACATCACTAGAGATCTATAGGACAATCATATCTGCGGTGTGGTGGTAAGACAGAAGCTTCCTTAGGATCGAACACATCAGCAAACTCTTGGTATTCAAAGGGTAAAATGGGACTAGCGGTAATGCACATAAGAGGATCTCCAAAGCAGTTGTTTTTGCAAAAGGAGGAATCAAATAACACAGAAGAGGTGGTCCAATTAATCTGGAGTTGATGTAATTTTAACCAACTTAATCCCCAAACTATTGGGAACAAAGGTGAAGAAATGACATCAAATGATAAATATTCAGAGTGGTCAGAATGTGAATTTACTTTGAGGGGTATAGTGTGATGGGTTATAGGTCCAGAGCGAATCTCTTTCCCGTCAATAACACGTACAGCAAGGGGAGATTGCTTTTTAATAGTTGGAATTTTATTTAAACAGACAAAATCAAAATCAATATAGTTGCTACAGCATCAAACTTCAAAAGAATTAAAGTTGAAAAAGAGGGCGCCACATAGCGTAATAAAGTTTGAGATAACTTCAAGGTAAAATGAATCAAAAATGCTTACCAAATGTAAATGCACCGTACTATGACCGGTGCTGACAAGCCGGCTAACACTCACAGTGGTTAGTACACTGATGTCTGTGGTATACTGCGTCTGTATGCAGGTCGAGTGATTCTGTCTGACTCCTGTGTCGGATCGCTCACTTTCTTGACCAACGTGATATTGCTGTATTAGATTCACACTGCAAATAATGTGTGACACCTTGACCCTTGCAAATTGCCGATAAAAGCAAAAAGGACAACCTCCGTAAAAAGTTAAAAGATATTTATTCCATACAAAGTACCGCTACGCGTTTCTCGACCGTAACCGGTCGTTTCCTCAGGCATGAAATAATGGATACAATTGTTACAAAGTAAAAACCTTATATACAGGTATGTATTAAAAACGGAAGTTGTCAAAACACCTAGAGTAACCAATAATAGCTTAGTTGATACGGTGAGTATAATTATCCCTGATTAAAAATTCAACTGTGAGTTAACCCAAAACAGACTGGTAAAAAAGATTTAATTAGACTGTTTTGTCTGAGCTCAAAAACAAAAAAGAAAGAAAAAAACCTGGAGTTTTGTTATCCATATTGGTCATATCTTGCATTATAGTAAAAATATGGCTGTTTTTTCTAACATCAACAAAAAAAAAAACATGATATTTTATAATCCATATAGATCGTATGTATGTTAGAATAAAAACTACTGAAAAACTACTGAACAACACACACACACTAAAAAATAAAAAAGGCATTGATGCTGATTAAAATGGAAAAACAAATTTTTGTTGTTTTCCATTTTAAAATGGAAAACAAATTTTGTTGTTTTCGTTTTGAGTCTGTAAAGATTTATTGAAGAGAACCTAAAGAGATATTTTGTTAATAATAAAGGTATAGAGTATCTATTGCTGAAGGTGTGTGATTTACAGAAAGGTGGGATTTCCCGGCCCTAGCCGAAAAACGGAAGAATGCGCCACATAATGTAATGCCAATTTTTTGAGGAATGTATAATATATTAATTTTTTAATTATGTAAAAAATGTTCTAATCTAAGAATTTGCAGATTGTGTGAGGAAAGAGTGGAATTGGTAAGAATTCCTCTTCGAAAAAAGGATGTTAATGACGTAATTTTACTAGATTGCTATGGAATTCCTATGATATTTAGACATGATAAATAGAATGAGATGAATTTATGGTGCCTACCGACTTTTGATTTGATCAGAACAAACCCCTATGTCCGTTCCCATATATGTAAACAAATGTTGCTATTCTCCTATATGACCACTGTTTGAACTTATTAAGCTAGACGCTATGTGGACCTATGTTATGAAGTTCTTATATAATTTAATGATGGTGTAAGCGATCCTAGTCTTGATTGAAAATAGGAGTGCATGTCTGAGATAGTGTGTATATATATGTGAAAGTTGATGTGTGATGTCAGAATATGGTTGCTAATAGTAAATTTTGGCTGATGTAGAGATGAGAAGTGGTATGCATCTATGAAGACCATTTTTAAAAAAAAAAAATATATATGGTATTGTAATAACCATATCGATCATATAGTGTCGAAAAAAAGATAAAGTAAAGGATCATTATTGTATAAAGCTAATGTGCATGAAAATTAGGACCCATGTATTTGAAAGTGGTGAGTGTGTGAAAATATTCGTGAAATGAGAGATCTTGCTCATGTGATGAATATCGTGACCTTGTCAGTTCTAAAGAGAATAGTTAAAGCCAGATCAAATTGTTCGTGTGGGACTGCCCTACTGAAAATTTTAATGCAGACTAGATAGTGTTGGTCCACAATGTCAGATTGTTGGTAGTTCTTTTCATAAAATAGAAGCAATGGATGTAAAGCTAATGGTGCTTCTAAGTGATGTTGTGCGAACATTTGTGTCTGTCTATTCTAGATTGAGCTAATTGGGAGATCTTGGAACCAAATCCATGTTAATGGTGTTTTCGCAGAGGTGTGTCTAATGTAAGGAAGATGTTCATGATAATATGAATAATATAAAGAAAGGCTTGAAAAATATATATATATGTGTATTTTATTAGTTATAATCTGATAACGATGATGGTGTGTGAATGTTGATGTTTAAAGTGTGTAAAAATGTGAATAATTCCGAACTTTGTTGTAAAAACATATGTTTCAGTTGATTAGGTCTTGATCTAATGGAAAAAGGATGTGAGATTGTGGAATCTGAAATAGTTTGTATTGAGAGGGATTAAATTTCCAGATTTAGAGAGACCTTAATTGAAGGCTGCCAAATCCAGGTTGGCATTTAAACCATCCGGAAACAAGGTTTTCAATTTAAAAATCCAAAAGGTTTGGACTTTTGGATTTTTAAATTGAAAACCTTTTGGATTTTTAAACATATGTTTTTACAACAAAGTTCGGAATTATTCACATTTTTACACACTTTAAACATCAACATTCACACACCATCATCGTTATCAGATTATAACGAATAAATTTATCAGATTATAACTAATAAAATACACATATATATATATATTTTTCAAGCCTTTCTTTATATTATTCATATTATCATGAACATCTTCCTTACATTAGACACACCTCTGCGAAAACACCATTAACATGGATTTGGTTCGAAGATCTCCCAATTAGCTCAATCTAGAATAGACAGACACAAATGTTCGCCCAACATCACTTAGAAGCACCATTAGCTTTGCATCCATTGCTTCTATTTTATGAAAAGAACTACCAACAATCTGACATTGTGGACCAACACTATCTAGTCTGCATTAAAATTTTCAGTAGGGCAGTCCCACACGAACAATTTGATCTGGCTTTAACTATTCTCTTTAGAACTGACAAGGTCACGATATTCATCACATGAGCAAGATCTCTCATTTCACGAATATTTTCACACACTCACCACTTTCAAATACATGGGTCCTAATTTTCATGCACATTAGCTTTATACAATAATGATCCTTTACTTTATCTTTTTTTCGACACTATATGATCGATATGGTTATTACAATACCATATATATATTTTTTTTAAAAATGGTCTTCATAGATGCATACCACTTCTCATCTCTACATCAGCCAAAATTTACTATTAGCAACCATATTCTGACATCACACATCAACTTTCACATATATATACACACTATCTCAGACATGCACTCCTATTTTCAATCAAGACTAGGATCGCTTACACCATCATTAAATTATATAAGAACTTCATAACATAGGTCCACATAGCGTCTAGCTTAATAAGTTCAAACAGTGGTCATATAGGAGAATAGCAACATTTGTTTACATATATGGGAACGGACATAGGGGTTTGTTCTGATCAAATCAAAAGTCGGTAGGCACCATAAATTCATCTCATTCTATTTATCATGTCTAAATATCATAGGAATTCCATAGCAATCTAGTAAAATTACGTCATTAACATCCTTTTTTCGAAGAGGAATTCTTACCAATTCCACTCTTTCCTCACACAATCTGCAAATTCTTAGATTAGAACATTTTTTACATAATTAAAAAATTAATATATTATACATTCCTCAAAAAATTGGCATTACATTATGTGGCGCATTCTTCCGTTTTTCGGCTAGTGCCGGGAAATCCCACCTTTCTGTAAATCACACACCTTCAGCAATAGATACTCTATACCTTTATTATTAACAAAATATCTCTTTAGGTTCTCTTCAATAAATCTTTACAGACTCAAACCGAAAACAACAAAATTTGTTTTCCATTTTAAAATGGAAAACAACAAAAATTTGTTTTTCCATTTTAATCAGCATCAATGCCTTTTTTATTTTTTAGTGTGTGTGTGTTGTTCAGTAGTTTTTCAGTAGTTTTTATTCTAACATACATACGATCTATATGGATTATAAAATATCATGTTTTTTTTTTGTTGATGTTAGAAAAAACAGCCATATTTTTACTATAATGCAAGATATGACCAATATGGATAACAAAACTCCAGGTTTTTTTCTTTCTTTTTTGTTTTTGAGCTCAGACAAAACAGTCTAATTAAATCTTTTTTACCAGTCTGTTTTGGGTTAACTCACAGTTGAATTTTTAATCAGGGATAATTATACTCACCGTATCAACTAAGCTATTATTGGTTACTCTAGGTGTTTTGACAACTTCCGTTTTTAATACATACCTGTATATAAGGTTTTTACTTTGTAACAATTGTATCCATTATTTCATGCCTGAGGAAACGACCGGTTACGGTCGAGAAACGCGTAGCGGTACTTTGTATGGAATAAATATCTTTTAACTTTTTACGGAGGTTGTCCTTTTTGCTTTTATCGGCAATTTGCAAGGGTCAAGGTGTCACACATTATTTGCAGTGTGAATCTAATACAGCAATATCACGTTGGTCAAGAAAGTGAGCGATCCGACACAGGAGTCAGACAGAATCACTCGACCTGCATACAGACGCAGTATACCACAGACATCAGTGTACTAACCACTGTGAGTGTTAGCCGGCTTGTCAGCACCGGTCATAGTACGGTGCATTTACATTTGGTAAGCATTTTTGATTCATTTTACCTTGAAGTTATCTCAAACTTTATTACGCTATGTGGCGCCCTCTTTTTCAACTTTAATTCTACAGAATCCCCACACCGAGGATCAGAGGAGCTGCCATCAACGGAATAACAACCACCACGGAGCTGCATTCACTCCACCCTTCTTGTCTCATAGGAGTCATTTGGCAATATCGATCCAATCATCAAACTGACGGTTTGTGCAGTGACTGATTCACACTTTTCTTTAGCGCACCCCTATTGTTTGGATCCCTCCCTGGATTCCAAATTTGTTTTTCCTAGCATCAAACTTCACCTGCTGTAGCTCCCACTGTAACGAGATAGTAAGTTGTACATAGTCATTGTGATTAGAAAGTGAATTAACAGTAACATAGGATGTATTATTCTTACCCATCTTTTGTTTTTAGGAGAGTGGGACAATCTTTCACCGAGTGAGACTTTCCAGCGCAGTAAAGACAGAGTTTTTGGACTCTTCTTCTATTTTCTTCTTCTTGGTAGATAGGCCCACATATAATACCAATTTCCATTGGTTCTGAGGTATCTTTTGAAATAGAGGATTGAAAGGTAGAAGATGAGTATTTACGTAAAGATGGATCTGGATAGAGTTTTTCTTTACGTCTTTCCTTTAGGCGACGATCATTGGAAATGCAAAGGGACATTAGGGACTCAAGTGTCTTAGGCATGGAGGTTCTTGCTAACTCATCTTTCAATGAATCTGACAGACCTATGCGAAACAGTTTTTTTAAGGAAATGCCGTTCCACAAGGTATCCTTACACCATCTCTTGAAGTCTGATATATAATCCTTGACTGGTCTTTTCCATTGGCGTAAGGATCTAAATAGCACATTCTGCGGTGGCCTGCTTATTAGGATCATCGTATAGGAGTGACATAGATTGGAAAAACTGAGAAAGAGAATTTAAAATAACATCATTATTCTCAAAGAATGAGTCTGCCCATGCCCTGGGTTCTCCATGGGGGAAAGAAATCACAGTGAGAACCTTGATTCACTCAGTTGGATAGGTTCTTGGTTTCAGATGAAACAGTAAATTTCATGCATTTTTAAACTCTCTGTAACATGCTCTGTCACCAGTAAATTTTTCAGGAAGTCCCACTACAGGCTAAATAATTTGGGGTTGGGGAGGTTTTACATTTTCATTACTAAATTTTTTTAAGTTATCATTCTCTTACTGTAATTCTCTAACATGCTGTTAAATCTGATCCACTCTTTGTGATAACTACATGCGCCGGGATATCCACTGGATTCATTGTTTTCTCCTTTTTTGAAGGATGGCTTGGTATTATGTAATATGCAGATGAGAATTTTCTCTGTGTGTTGTATTTTTCTGTAGAGAAAGGTTTTGGTAGTTTTAAGAATCACAACTGTGGTCCTGCAGCATATAATTAAGAGTATGGTCACTTTAAATTCCTTTAGTAAACTTAGAGACTATTTGGCTATAAAGATTTGTAGCTCTAAAGAAATGACACTCTATAATTATAAATATAGAAACATATGAAAGAAGACACAGGAAGTAATTTGTAACACAAATATAATACTTATATACTATGTTACAAATTTTAGAGCAGATTACTATAAACAGAATCTGTTAGCCTTTTACTAATTAATTACTAAAAAGTCTGACAGCTTAGCGTTACCACTGATATCAGAACATATTATAGAAGTATGCATACAAAAGATTTGCAACAACTAGAAAAGAGCATATGAATGAGCACTTACCAGACTATAGCAAACAGCTGGGTAAAAGACAGAAACAGTTTGTAGCAGGCGGGTGACGTCACTGCACAGGTCCGGCATACAGCAGCTGATTTCAAGAGCGGTCCGTTGAAATACACAGTCACAGAAGCAATGCGGATGAGGTAATAAGATGGCAACAAATACCTTTAGGACACAAACTTCAAGGAAGGCAGCAAAAACTTTACTCCCAAAGTAAGGCAGCTTGATATCAGAAACCGGATATGCACCAATACCAAGCATTGATTGGAGAGCTTAATCCTCCTTTATAGTCATAGAAGGAGGTGTGTATTAGTCATTTAAAGGTAAATGCAACAACAAAGTGAACAAAGGATAACAAATATGAGTATGATGAGAAAAGGAGATAGAATGGTACACATTTATTGCAGGGAGGCATTGGTGTCCCCAATCTTGCTAACTATTATAAAGCTTCTCGATTAGCTCAGATTTCCTTGCTGAGAAGACCATCCAGAGATATCCTCTGGACTGCTCTGGAGGCGGACCTGGGGAGTAGGATTGCCCCTATGCCATACTTTGGGACAGACAATATCAGACTAAAACCCCCAATAAATATTGACCATCAACTACTCACTCCACAACCCATATATGGTCTTCTTTAGCGACAGAAAAAATGCTCTTACGTGACAACACACTACTTCGGCCAATTAGATATCTCCTCGCTAGAGACCTACATAAACAAGTTGCCAAATGGGAAAACAAGGGGTTATATAGGGTGGCAGACCTCTTAGAAAATAAAAAAATCCTGACATTTTTTCAACTACAAAACAAATTAGCCCCTCTGACGATCCATTGGTATCTATATCTTCAGATATCTTCCTCTCTGAACAAATACATCAACCAAAAGCCAATCCATCCTGCTACAGTATTAGAAGACATATGTAAAGCAACACATACCAAAACAAACTATTTCAAAACTATATATGGCCATTCAAACCATCTCTAGTCGTACCAAATCCAAAATCATAATAACCTGGGAAAAAGATCTACAGATTAATCTACAAAAAACTTAATGGGACAACGGCATCTATTTATCAAGCCGTCAACCGCAAATACGCTGGAATTCTGCAGCGTATTTGTGGCGAGCGTGATTCCCCTTATTTATCAAACCTACAGACTGGCAAAAGTAGAATTTTGTGACGTAACATACGATCCGCCGGTCTCAGTCCGACACAGATCAATGCTTATGTCATTACAGATGTTCCGAACGCAAATTCGGCACAATCTGACTACTTTTGCTAGTTATCAAATGTCTACCAGGTACGCTCACCACTATTCCGGCCCAGCGTGCCTGGTTTTCAATCCGCCGCCCTGGAGGCGGCGGATGCCATAGGAATCAATGGGAGTCTGAAAGCAGCGAAAGCTTATGTTCGCTGCTGCCCGATATCCCATTGATTCCTATGGGAACGTTTACACCTAACACCCTAACATGATGTACCCCCAGTCTAAACACCCCTAATCTGCTGCCCCTACACCGCCGCCACCTACATTATACTTATTAACCCCTAATCTGCCCCCCCTGCACTGCCGCCACCTACATAAAGTTATTAACCCCTAATCTGCCTCCCCTACACCCGCCGCCACTATATTAAATTTATTAACCCCTAAACCTAAGTCTAACACTAACCCTAACACCCACTAACAAATATAATTTAAATAAATCTAAATAAATATTCCTATCATTAAATAAATTATTCCTATTTAAAACTAAATACTTACCTATAAAATAAACCCTAACGGCTAGATTACGATTTTTTGTTGGTAAGGCTTGCGGTGCTAACGAGCCTTTTTTTCTCACCGCTCACTTAAGACAACGCTGGTATTACAGGTGTTTTTCAACCCGACGTTAGCCCCCAAAAAGTGAGCGGAGAGCAAAATTTAGCTCCACATCTCACCTCAATACCAGCGTTGCTTAAGTCAGCGGTGAGCTGGCTAAACGTGCTTGTGCACGATTTCCCCATAGGAAACAATGGGGCTGAGCTGGCTGAGTAAAAACCTAACACCTGCAAAAAAGCAGCGTTTAGCAGCCCCATTGTTTCCCCATTATGGGGAAATACTTTTTATGTCTACACCTAACACCTTAACATGAAACACCCCTAATCTTACACTTATTAACCCCTAATCTTCCGCCCCCGATATCGCCGACACCTACATTATATTATTAACCCCTAATCTGCCGCTCTGGACACCGCCGCCAAATACATTATACTAATGAACATCTAATCTGCTGCCCCCAACATCGCCGACACCTACATTATTTTTATTAACCACTACTCTGCCGCCCTTAATGTCGCCGCAACCTAACTACAATTATTAACCCCTAATCTGCCGCCCCCAACGTCGCCGCCACTATAATAAATATATTAACCCACTGTCAGGGTTTTTCCCTGTTGTTTGCCATGTGCTGCTGGCAGCCATTTTACTCACCTCTCTTCCAGACTATGGTGCATTGTGGGGGATACTATGGTGCATTGTGGGGGATGCTGCTCATCTCCTACACTTCCTTTTATGGCCAGAAGACTGGTGTGCATCATCTATGTGAGACAGGATGCAGTCTCAGAATTGTGATGTCATCACTTATTATTTAAAGGGCCTCTGTTCAGTATGCTTTGCCTTTGTGTTGTCTCAGACCTGTTTGTGAGAGCTCCTGTGTATTACCTGGCTGCCTGACGTCCTTCCTGGTTCCTGATCCCTGGCTTGTTCCTGGCTCTGCTGTTTTCCTTGTTCCTGATTCCGGCTCATCTGACTATTTGCTTTGGCTCCTGACTCGGCTCGTCTGACTACCAGCTCTGGTTTTGACTCCTGGCTTGTTATTTGACTTGTGGACTTTTTATTATTTTTTGCTTTTAATAGGTGTAATTATTGTTGCACTTCTCATCTCAGTCTGATTCCTGGCACCCTGACACCCCTAAACCTAAGTCTAATCCTAACCCTAACACCCCCCCCCCAATTTAAATATAATTTAAAATAATCTTAATAAAATTACTACAATTAAATAAATTATTCCTATTTAAAACTAAATACTTACCTATAAAATAAACCCTAGGCTAGCTACAATATAACTAATAATTTATTGTACCTAGTTAAAATAAATACAAACTTGCCTGTAAAATAAAAATAAACCCTAAGATAGCTACAATGTAATTATTAGTTATATTGTAGCTAGCCTAGGGTTTATTTTATAGGTAAGTATTTAGTTTTAAATGGGAATAATTTATTTAATTGTAGTAATTTTATTAAGATTATTTTAAATTATATTTAAATTAGGGGGGGGGGGGTGTTAGGGTTAGGATTAGATTTAGGTTTAGGGGTGTCAGGGTGCCAGGAATCAGACAGTGGCGGTGGTGTAGGGTGTGGCAGATTAGGGGTTAATAAATATAATGTAGGTGGCGGCGGTGTAGGGGGGCAGATTAGGGGTTAATGAATATAATGTAGGTGGCGGCGGTGTAGGGGGGCAGATTAGGGGTTAATAAATATAATGTAGGTGGCGGCGGTGTAGGGGGTGGCAGATTAGGGGTTAATAAGTATAATGTAGATGGCGGTGGGCTCCGGGAGCGGCGGTTTAGGGGTTAAACACTTTATTTAGTTGCGGCTGGGTCCATGAGTGGCGGTATAGGGGGTAAAACAGTATAGTATAGTGTGGGTGTTTAGTGACAGGGTACCAATAAAGCTGGGAAAAAGCCGAAGAGCAGCGAGATAGATGACTGTTAGTTAACAATAGTCCGCTGCTCATCGCACCGTACTTTGTGCGCAGTTTTTTGACAGCTTTTTTGATAATTTTGGAGAACGTATTCAGGTCCGCGGCAGCGATGTTAGGCAATCTTAGGCGAGCGTATTGGTGTCGTCGAAATACAAGTAAGTTGACGGCTTGATAAATAGATGCCAATATCTTTAGTACATCCACTAAAGGGCTTCTGAGTGTTGACTTAATTGAAAATTCCCTTAAAACAATGTTTCGGTGGTATCTAACTCCGCTTAGGACTTCACACATGTCTAAAAAGAACCTTAGAACCTGCTGTAGAGGATGCCATGAACTGGGCACCTACCTAAAAATGTGGTGAGAGTGCCAAAACGTGAAAATAATCTGGGAAAACCTATCATCCTTACTGAGCAACCTCTTAGATGAGAACATCCAACTCACACTCTCACAAGCGTTATTACACAAACCAATTAGAAAGTACAATAAACATATAAAGACATTTATAAGAATAATATGTACTGTAACCAGGCTCTATATTGCAAAATACTGGAAGACTGGTAAACCATCATGGTCTGAAATTCATAACAAAATTCAATACACTTACACAATGTATGAAACAGCAGCCTGGACACTAGATAATAGAGAGAACGTTAATAAAATGTGGTTCTATTGGATTCTTAAAAATGGTTCCGAAACCGACTAGTCAGGATTGCATTTTTGAACAAGATATATATTACTATGACCCACTTAATCGCTCAAATCCCATTCTCCAAGATAGAGACATTATACCTGTACACAGAGGAATTATGTCCATGAATATCTGTTCTATTCTTCCTTTTATATCTTCTTCAGCATCAAAAATTTTTTGTTATATATTTTAATATTATTTCTCTTATGTCAAACCATTTGTAGTAACAACAGAGACTATTTAGATTACCAACAAGACATTTACAGACGATTCCACTAAAATGAAAGAATACAATCTGATATGTATATTTATTTTCATTTGTATTTGTTTATATTTCTTCTTTCAATAAAAAATATTTAAACATAAATATCAGCCTGTTATATAATAGATGTTCCAGGTACCTGTTATATGCCATAACATTTAATAAATGCTGGTTTTACTAGTATTATTTATGTTTCTTTATAATTTAAAGTAAAAATAAATAATATTGTGTCTCCTACCTTTTGTAGCTGGTTCTCGGGTCCTTGCCAACTGTAAAACACTGATGTAGTAATACCTGCTTATATTGGACAAAGTTTTCACATTAAAGACAGATATTGTCTCCTTATCAAGTCTGAAACAATACTGATCAATATTATGGATGTGAGTAAATTAAAAATAAATTTAGAATCATAGACAACTCCCAGATTACATAGCAGAGAAAAACAGAAAGTTGTCAAATCAAATCTATTACAAAAACACACCCTGACCACACCTAGGAAAACACAGCACAACTCTGTTGTCTAATTACAACTACACAGAAAGAACAGGTATTCACCCCCTGATCAAACTATTGGGGCTTTCCATATATTTTAAAAAAACAAAACAATAATACAAAGTACTGGGAATTGAGGTGGACCAATAACAAGGGTATTCGATCATAGTAAGCTATGTATCTGTTACACTAGAACATAAGGATAATCTGAACTTTAAAACATAAGACTGAACTACTTGCCTTACCTAACCATTTAACTGACTTTATATCTAATATATATACTGCCCAATGAAGTCCATTCCATTTTTATTTCTGGTAATGACCATCAGGTGCATATTATAAGTAAAAATAGTACTTATCTCCATACAGACAGGGATTTCAGCACTTCATCTCAATTAATAAATAAAATCACCACATAATTGGGTTAGTACATATCTTTAATTCAATAGTAATATTAGATATGTGGACCACCACACGGGTGTCACCCCCACAATTTGAGAACAAATATTCAATTCACACACAGTTAAAAGCATGACCAGCTCACTAAAAACATCTAAGAAAACAAATGGCATGTAAGGCACCTGCAACACCTCTACCAGAGGGTGGCCCCAAGGATTGTTGGGAATCTGCCACCTTAGAAACCCAATGACTACTGAGGAAGTAAAAAACAGGTTGTATACAACAATATCAGAACGTATATAGAAATACTGTTTGACCTATAGGGATGAACAACACCTGTATCAGAGGATAACACTGCAATGCTAATATTTATACTTTAAGGGTCTGCACCATCTACTACAGAACATTTCAAACTTTGCATGTTGGTGACACACTTTTTAGACCTACATCATTTTGCGACACAGTAATTCAGTTGTACTAGCAAACAGGAGGTTAAACTAACTTTTTCATTTTTAAGCTTCCATTTCATATCCATATATCAAGAGCAGGAGCAGCAATGCACTTCTGGGAGCTAGCTAGCAAAAAAAACACTTTGGGGCCCATTTATCAAAGGGCTTGCGGACCTGATCCGACACTGCGGATCAGGTCCGCAAGACCTCGCTAAATGCGGAGAGCAATACGCTCTCCACATTTAACATTGCACCAGCAGCTCACAAGAGCTGCTGGTGCAACGCCGCCCCCTGCTGACTCGCGGCCAATCGGCCGCCAGCAGGGAGCTGTCAATCAACCCGATCGTATTCGATCGGGTTGATTTCCGGCGGTTCCTGTCCGCCTGCTCAGAGCAGGCGGACAGGGTTATGAAGCAGCGGTCTTTAGACCGCTGCTTCATAACTTGTGTTTCTGGCGAGTCTGAAGACTCGCCAGAAACACGGCCCTTCAAGCTCCATACGGAGCTTGATAAATGGGCCTGCTAGACTTCAGCTCAGCGTTTAAGATGCCACCCTCAGAGCTCTGTGAGTCCGACTGAATACTGCCTGCGCTACAAACACACTGCTGTCCCACTCACTGACTACACATGCAGTCACAAGCTGATTAAGGAGACTACATGTGCAGTCAGGAGCCAATGTGCCGCAAAAGCCGCCAATGGGAATAGTTTCAGTTCCCACTGAGCTGCGCCAATAGTTTAAGATGATCTGTGACCCACTAGGTATCAATCACGTGTCAACCACGTGTCAAGCAGTGATCAAGTGCACCTGGTGCACGAAACATGTCTGCATGGGGATCTGCTCACTTGCCTGATTGATAGAGTTATTTGCTGGCTCTGTACAGGACATTCTAATAGTGTCCTTTTTTATGCTTTTTGGAATAAAGTTGTACTTCACTTTTTAAACTGCTGCCTGGAAATCAACATTATTTGCTCATTACAGCATAGTGCTTTTACAGCACTCTCAGCATTATCTTCCTTTCTCCCAGAGCGCCTTTTCTACACTTTGTACTTTAACCATGTGATATGCGTAGCAGGCAGGCGGGATGTCGGAAACCAAAAAAAAATATTTTTTTTAAATTTAAATTAAAAAGCTTTGTGCTGAAGCAGGGACACACCTACACACTGCCGCCAACACGCTAATGTGTCACGACACACAGTTTGGAAAGTACTAATCTACTATATACTATAGTCTAGCCATTTCATGCTCCCCATGTGTTTGTATATAAAAAAGTATAATATTATAACATGTTCTGTGAATCTGTTTTGTTTTTCCTTTTATTTATCATGACTTTTTTTCTTTATTTTTATTCACATTTTCTAAAGAAATTAACAAAGAATAATAAAGAAACACATAATTACAGAGATCACAGTATCTTATTTTCTGATGTTACAAATTTTAGACAATGTACCCCTTTTGTCCCGATTACGGTATGCTAAAAGTGGGAATGTCCGTATTCAGCAGAATTCCAACAGAAGGCTCATTTCTATTGAGCCGTAAATGGTTTTGCGTGAGGTTGCAAAATGAAAAAAATGCCATAGAAAGACATTAAGCCTATCAACAGTTTTCTATTGAACGTTTTCACCATTAGCAGATTCCGCAAAAAACATGATATGTCCCATAAAAAAATAATATAATAGAAGCAGAAAGCGCAAATTTACACCCGGTTTCCACTGAACGCGCAATCAGGCAAAACACTGTCGGAAGCTGACAATAAGGTCTCAGCCATTACAGCCTACTGAAGTAGGTGTAAAAGAGGAAAAATAAGCTATTTAAGGCCTCTTTTCCATTGAGATATTAAAGTTTGCAAACAATGCAAGCTTTTCTCTTTTTATTTAAATGTATTTTTAAATGTAATATCTAGTGCAGCCTCAGGCAGGTTGGAGTTATGTTCCTAATTATATTTCAGTATGTACTTCATACAAAAATATAATCAAGCACATAACTTCAACTAGACCTATATCTGGGACAACACTATGGGGTAGATTTACCAATGTCTGTCCAACATGATACGCTGTTGCTGTTGGCATTTATCTTTGCACAAGCAGTTCACCAGAACTGCTTGTGCAATGCTGCCCCCTGCAGACTCACGGCTAATCGGCCACTAGTAGGGGGTGTCAATCAGTCCGATTGTATAGGATCGGGCAGATTGTAGACCACAGCCTCAGAGGCAGCGGACAAGTTATGGAGCAGCGGTCTTTAGATCACTGCTTCATAACTGCTGTTTCCGGCGAGCCTCAAGTGCGGAAACAAGGGGAACAAGGGCCTGGAATTTAATTATTTTTGTTTTGAAAGGAAATTTTACTTACAGATTTCTGGCACAGCGATGGGGTCTAATATGGCCCCATCTTATGCCAGCATCTTTATGGCAGAATTTGAGCTATTTGACACTGATCTATTTAGTGACCCAAACATCAGGATGTTCAAGAGATATATAGATGACTTGTGTATCATATGGACAGGCACCAGACAAGAGTTGGATAACTGGTTTTCCCAACTAAATAGATCAAGTGAACACCTTAAATTCAAAATGAATGCTTCTGATACCTGCATTGAATTTTTAGATTTGTTAATATTCAAGAATGGTAATCGCCTGGAAACTACTCTATATACCAAGGAGACTGATAGGAACTCCATCCTACGAGCTGAGAGTTGCCATACATCAGCCCTTAAGAGGGCATTGCCTATCTCCCAATTGAAGACAGTGGTATAGAACAACAGTACTGAAAGTAAAAAAGCTGGAACAACTCCAGGAAATGGAGAACAAGATTATCCACAGGGGATATAAACGTAAAACTCTCCAAGATATCAAATCTACTATGTCCAAATTGACACAAGCTGAAGCATTGGTAAAGAGAACCAGTGAGGATACACCTGATGCAGCTACAAGGATGACTTTCATTACTATGTATTCTCCTGACAAATGGCAAACACCCAGTATTCTACAGGAGAATTGGCATAAGCACTGATAAACGCTTACCCTTCAAGAGTACCACCCATCCAAGGGTTAGATACAAACGTTCAAGATCGTTGAGGGACTATTTGATGCGCCCTGACAATGTCCAAAGGTATACCAACAAGACTTGGTTAGGGAAACCTAAACATGGCTGTTTCAAATGTATGGGTTGTACTACCTGTAATGGGTTGGTACAGACTACCGTTTTTGTCCATCCATGGCACAACAAACGCTATGCCATTAAGCACAGAGTCACATGTACTACCAAGTATATAGTGTACATGCTGCATTGTTGCTGTGGCATATATTACGTTGGCAAAACGAATGATGATTCACGTACCTGTATGGCCAATCACAGAGCATCAATACGTGCTGCCCTATACACTGGTGAAAGTGATCAGCCAGTGGCTAGACATTTTTTGTCTGCCAAACATACTGTGGCAGATCTGAGATATGTGATCATAGATCACGTTCCACCTCTACCGAAAGGGGGTAATAGGGCCAAATTGTTGTTGCAAAAAGAGACCAGGTGGATTTACACATTGGATACTTTAATACCTTGGGGCCTGAATACCCATTTTGACATGCAATATTTCTTGTAAATATCCTCTTGTTACTTGTATGTATATAATACAAAATAGTATATTGTGTAGTACAGTTAGCCTTAAATCAAAACTAAACTGATTGTCATATTCTTACGGCTAGATCACGAGTTTTGTCTGTAAAAACTTGCGGGGCTAACGCTCCTTTTTTTTTCCAGCGCTTACTTTAAACAACGCTGGTAATACGAGTTTTCTGAATGGCTGCGTTAGCCTCAGAAAAGTGAGTGTTGAGCAAAATTTAGCTCCACTTCTCACCTCAATACCAGCGTTGCTAACGATAGCGGTAAGCTGGAAAAACGTGCTCGTGCACGATTTCCCCATAGGATACAATGGGGCTGAGCTGGCTGAAAAAAAACCTAACACCTGCAAAAAAGCAGCGTTCAGCTCCTAGCGCAGCCCCATTGTTTCCTATGGGGAAACACTTTCTAAGTCTACACCTAACACCCTAACATGAACCCCGAGTCTAAACACCCCTAACCTTACACTTATTAACCCCTAATCTGCCGGCCCCAGCATCGTCGCCACCTGCATTATACTATTAACCCCTAATCTGCTGCTCCGGACACCGCCACCACCTACGTTATCCCTATGAACCCCTAATCTGCTGCCCCCAACATCGCCGACACCTATATTATATTTATTAACCCCTAATCTGCTGCCCCTAACGTCGCTGCCACCTACCTACAATTATTAACCCCTAATCTGCGGACCGGACATCGCCGCCACTATAATAAATGTATTAACCCCTAAACCGCCGCACTCCCGCCTTGCAAACACTATAATACATTGTATTAACCTCTAATCTGCCCCCCCAACGTCGCCGCCACCTACCTACAATTATTAACCCCTAATCTCCCGCCCCCAATGTCGCCGCTACTATAATAAAATTATCAACCCCTAAACCTAAGTCTAACCCTAACACCCCCCTAACTTAAATATAATTTAAATAAAACAAAATAAAATTTCTATAATTAAATAAATTAATCCTATTTAAAACTAAATACTTACCTATAAAATAAACCCAAATATAGCTACAATATAACTAATAGTTACATTGTAGCTATTTTAGGATTTATATTTATTTTACAGGCAACTTTGTATTTATTTTAACTTGGTACAATAGCTATTAAATAGTTATTAACTATTTAATAGCTACCTAATTAAAATAATTACAAAATTACCTGTAAAATAAATCCTAACCTAAGTTACAAATACACCTAACACTACACTATCAATAAATTAATTAAATAAATTAACTAAAATTATCTAAACTCAAATACAATTAAATAAACTAAACTATAGTACAAAAAAAAAATTAAGGTAGGAAACATCCGATTGGTTGATTTAATCAGCCAACTTGATTGAAGTTCAATCCGATTAGCTGATTGGATGAGCCAATAGAATTGACCTCGCATTCTATTGGCTCATCCAATCAGCCAATCGGATTGAACTTCAATCCGATTGGCTGATTAAATCAACCAATCTGATTTTTCCTACCTTAATTCCGATTGGCTGATAGAATCCTATCAGCCAATCAGAATTCGAGGGACACCATCTTGGATGACGTCATTTAAAGGAACCTTCATTCTGCGTTAGGACATCAGAAGAAGAGGATGGCTCCGTGTCGGCTGGATAGAAGATGGCTCCGCTCCACTCCGGAAGGATGAAGATAGAAGATGCCGCCTGGATGAAGATGTCTGCCGGTCCGGATGCCCTCTTCTGCCCGGATAGGATGAAGACTTCTGCCGGTCCGGATGTCCTCTTCTGGCCCATCGGTGCCCGGCTGGGTGAACATGGCTCAAGGTAGGGTGATCTTCAGGGGGGTAGTGTTAGGTTTATTTAAGGAGCTGATTACTTTGGGGCAATGCCCCGCAAAAAGCCCTTTTAAGGGCTGGTAAAAGAGCTGATTACTTTTGTAATTTAGTATAGGGTAGGGAATTTTATTATTTTGGGGGGCTTTTTTATTTTATTAGGGGGCTTAGATTAGGTGTAATTAGATTAAAATTCTTGTAATATTTTTTTATTTTTTGTAATTTAGTGTTTGTTTGTTTTTGTACTATAGTTTAGTTTATTTAATTGTATTTGAGTTTAGATAATTTTAGTTAATTTATTTAATTAATTTATTGATAGTGTAGTGTTAGGTGTATTTGTAACTTAGGTTAGGATTTATTTTACAGGTAATTTTGTAATTATTTTAACTAGATAGCTATTAAATAGTTATTAACTATTTAATAGCTATTGTACCTAGTTAAAATAAATACAAATTGCCTGTAAAATAAAAATAAACCCTAAGCTAGCTACAATGTAACTATTAGTTATATTGTAGCTATATTAGTGTTTATTTTATAGGTAAGTATTTAGTTTTAAATAGGATTAATTTATTTAATTATAGTAATTTTATTTTGTTTTATTTAAATTATATTTAAGTTAGGGGGGTGTTAGGGTTTGGGTTAGACTTAGGTTTAGGGGTTAATAACTTTATTATAGTAGCGGCGACGTTGGGGCGGGAGATTAGGGGTTAATAATTGTAGGTAGGTGGCGGCGACGTTGGGGGGCAGATTAGGGGTTAATAAAATGTATTATAGTGTTTGCAAGGCGGGATTGTGTCGGTTTAGGGGTTAATACATTTATTATAGTGGCAGCGATGTCTGGTCAGCAGATTAGGGGTTAATAAGTGTAGGTAGGTGGCGGCAACGTTGGGGGGGGGCAGATTAGGGGTTAATAAATATAATATAGGTGTCAGCGATGTTAGGGGCAGCAGATTAGGGGTTCATAAGTATAACGTAGGTGGCGGCGATGTCTGGTCGGCAGATTAGGGGTTAAATAATTTTATTATAGTGTTTGCGATGTGGGGGGCCTCGGTTTAGGGGTTCATAGGTAGTTTATGGGTGTTAGTGTACTTTGTAGCACTGTAGTTAAGAGCTTTATCTTCCGGCGTTAGCCCATAAAACTCTTAACTACTGACTTTTTTATGCGGTAGGAGTCTTGGAGGTAGAGGCTGTACCGCTCACTTCTTCCAAGACTCGAAATACCAGCGTTAGGCAAATCCCATTAAAAAGATAGGATACGCAATTGACGTAAGGGGATTTGCGGTAGACAAAAGTCGCGGAAGAAAATTGAGCGGTACACCTGTACCTGCCATACTCGTAATACCAGCGGGCATTAAAAAGCAGCGTTAGGACCCCTTAACACTGCTTTTTAAGGCTAACGCAGAACTTATAATTTAGGCGTATGTTTGCCCGCTATTGGATTGTACAGGGATGATTTATAATAATTTGTATGTCTTTTTGACATATTCCTTCCTAGGTAAAGCAATTTCTGCGGTAGGTTGGTTTCACATTTCCCCCTGGCCTAATTGATGATATCTAGTTACAGTGTATTGATTTCTAGATATATCTCTATAGTTGATATAATTACACTTGATATTCATTACCTGCCTGTTCCTTGTAAGTAATGTCTTACACATTTTCCCCTCCATAGTAGTGAATGATATGACAACTATTTGTAGCTAATTTTTGTTTCTGCTAATTTGTTACATATTGGAAACATGAGTTATTTGTTACAGTCACTATGGCTACTTAGATTATTGTGTTCTGATCTTTTTTGTTTAATTTGTGTATACTGTATCATTGTATTTTCAGGCAATTTCCATTTTTAACATTGCTTTTAGTTGTTTGTCCTAATGCAGCCACCGTGGTTATCTCTTTGCATGTGCAGTTGCGTGGATGAGACGCTGCAGGTAATCCGCATTAACAGTACATTGTCTAGGGTATTTAAGGGGGATAAGTTGCACTATATCTGATGTCCGTCTGAGGAAGGAGTAAATAACCTGAGACGTCACAGTTCGATTAAAGAAGTTTGTGTTTTCACAGGGGAGAGTGTGGGACTTGTTTATTTCATGTGTCTATTTTTTCTACCCAGAGCACCCCAGAAGTTGGATGTTTATTATGTGTGCAGAAGAAGAAAGAAAAAGTGCCGGTACTCACTGATTATTGATTGATAAATTCTACTCTAGAACTTTGAGAAAAGCAAAGGAACAACATTATTTACAATGTCTGATGTATTTTGCAGTCCCTTTTGTGAAAACTTGAGTATTTACATGATGATTACAAATATTACCTGTTATGAGTTGGCAGAGGTGTTGGTACTCAGTAAGTACCCCCACAAAAAAAAACCCTGTAAAACAGCCAGAGAGGAAAGAGGAGAATGTTCCCCTGGCTGTCAAAAGAATACACACTTAGCACTCTGGTAATCACATGTGTATAGAGAAAAGAATATTAGCTTAGAGTAAATAGTATGCTTGGTGTGACATATTTACGAACTTGAAATTAAAACAATAAACCTTTATTCTTATATATTAAAACATGGGTATTTAAAAACAATAGTTCAGGGACCTATTAGCCATTGAAGGAATTTGCTGGGTAGCTGACAATATTAAGCTGGTGAAAACAACTGCTCAGTGGCTACAATTCACAATCAACCATATACTGTGTAACGGAGAAACTATATAATCAGAACAATGTCCATAATTGTATGAGCATAATATACTCTATTAATCTCAAGTTCATAAAAGTTACCAAGAAAAACACAGCTCGGAGACTGCTGTAAAAATAGATATTGTGGAAGCTATAGTGTGTATATATAGTTGATCTAAAATGTATCAACTTGTTAACTGAGCAACAGTTGCTAAATGAGGTTACTGCTGCAAAAATTAGCAATAGTAATAGTTAAAGTAAAAAAAAGCAGAATCATTCCGTTATAGGAATTGGATTGGGAGCAGTCTGGAGCGGCTTTCAAGATTAAAAGTATTTTTAATAGGGTTTTTAAAAACCGGGCACTGATTCATCAAACTTGACATTCACTTTAACTGTAAGTGTTGTGTCTGCTGGCATTTAGCAACTGTTGCTCAGTTTACAAGTTCATACATTTTAGATCAACTATATATACACACTGCTGTAGCTTTCACAATATCTATTTTTACAGCAGTTTCCGCACTGTGTTTTTCTGGGTAACTTTTATGCACAGTGTAAATCGTGATTTAAGTACACCGGATGTGCAAAAAAAACCAACAAAAAATATGTACTGAAAAGTACAAAATACAAAACATAATTATTTTTTGTAAAATGGGCTGAACATGGAACGCTCCATGGGTGTAAATGAAATTTTCTCTCAAATCCCTAGCGTAATTCTATAAATATTTTTGCACTACAGCTCTCACTGTTTTTTCTCACAAGTTAAAAAAAGTTTTTCCTACCTAGAAATACAACACAAATGCTACTCCAGTGACGATAAGATCATAGTAGATCTAGAAAATTTCACAGCTGATTTGAACAATCAATTACTTCACTTGTATAAAAAGACAGCACTTTGTCTTAAACAACAATACTTTGAAGGAAGTAATATAAGTGGGAGCTTTTTGGTGCGTACGTTGCGTCGGCGCACTACCAGATCTTATATTATGTCGATAAGAAAAAAGTAGATTGTTGTTCGACAGATGCTATTGCAGAAGCCTTTAGGGAATATTATACAATTTAAACCAGCTAGATAATGCTCCAAAAGTTCATGATTCAGTTCTTAGAAATAGAATAAAGCAATGTTTTAGTAAACCTCATATCCCCTTTCTCTTGAAAGATCAAAGAGACACACTAGATAACCCAATTTCTAAAGAAGAGATTGCATATGTCATCAAATATTTACCTAATAGTAATAGGGCCGGATGGCTCAACTAACTAATACTATAAGAAGTTCCAAGACCTACTTGTACCACAGCTACACCACCTATTTAATGATATAGGTACCAATTTTCCTTTTCTAAATCCCTCACTAGAAGCAGCTATTGTGTTACTCCCCAAATTAGGCAAATCACCAGACCAAGTGGTGAATTATAGGCCTATATCTCATTTGTACATGGATATAAAAATATTTGTGAAAGTCTTAGCTAACAGAATCAACTCAATATTACCCCACATTATACACAGTGACCAAGTTGGCTGCATCCTGAGAAGAGAAGCCACAGATAATACAAGAGCTCTACATCTGATCCAAAACATGTTACATTCCAATATCCCTACAGTATTAATCTCAACCGACACAGCGAAAGCTTTCGACTGCGTTGGTTGGGAATTTCTATATTAAACACTGAAAAAATTTGGATTTGGAAGGGGTATATTGGGTAAAATATTCTCACTATATGCCTTCCCTAGCACTATACTTCAGGTTAATGGTACCCTTTCTAACCCTTTTAATATTAGCCATGGGCCCAGACAACAGTGCCCTTTGTTGACCCTTCTGTTTACATGCGTTATACAACCTGTCACTATTCCCCGACAATGTTTTATTTACTATAACAGGACCTATTGCTTCTATATTTAATGAAGTCATTTAATGAAGTGTCTAACTTTATGATTAATCAATCCAAATCCGAAGCCTTGAATGTCAATGTTCCTCAAGATTTATCATCAAACTTTCATAAAATATGCTCCTTTAAATAGGTATTTATTTAGCTAACTCCTACTCTGACTTAATAAACTAAATTTTCGAAGCTCTAAATAAACAAATTTTGACTGATTTGTCATCATGGTGATTCAAAAAACTCAACTGGCTCAGTAGAATTAGTACTATAACTATAATTATATTACCTAGATTCCTATTCATATTACAAACATTACCGATTCTTATCCCAAAACAATTTATACCTTCTCTCCAAAGATTATTATAGATTTTATAAGGCATAAAAACATCTTAGAATTAATAAAAAAATATGTCTCCCAAACAACCTAGGAGGATTAGGGGTACCAAATTTAAACAAATATAGTCATGCTATCTTCCTTCAACGTGTAGTAGACTGGCATATAAATGCAAGCAATAAAATATAGATAGGTATTGAACACAATATTACACAAGTTAGACATTTGAGATCTCAGTGCTGGTTTAACCCAACTCAGGTTTAAAGGGCCATGAAACCCACATTTTTTCTTTCATGATTTAGAAAGAGAATGCAATTTTAAACATCTTTCTAATTTACTTATATTATCTAATTTGTTTTATTCTCTTGATATTCTTTGCTGAAAAGCATATCTAGATATGCTCAGCAGCTGCTGATTGGTTGCTGCACATAGAAGCCTTGTCTGATTGGCTCACCATGTGCATTTATTTTTCTTCAACTAAGGATATATAAAAAATGAAGCAAAATAAATAATAGAAGTAAATTGTAATGTTTTTTAAATTTGTATTCTCTATCTGAATCATGAAATAAATATTTTGGGTTTAGTGGCCCTTTAAGATTAAATGGAAATAATATCATTGAAAAAAACCTTTAGAATGTGGGACAAATTGTTGATTACTTACCCTTTTCTATCTTCCAAGCTTCCATTTTAGAGAATCCCGAATGTGTCCCTGGTATTTCAATACTACAGGTTATTCCTTTACATAACTATAAGAATATTCCTATATATATATAATCACAAAAGAAGGTCAATTATGACCTCATAAGAACGGTACTTTTATCATCAAGTATAAAACTATATCCTTCACCACAAATATAAAAATTATGCATGAAGACTTCTCCTATCAGACATTCACTTTCCATTATATATATAAACTGTTACAAAAAACTCCCCCAGGTACAGAACATCATTATAACACACAATGGTAAAGTGAACTAGGTTGTATTATAACCCTTACCACCACTCAAAATATCTTTTAAAGAACAACGAAATTTTCAATTTCTGTCCAAATACAGGAACTAAATTTAAAAATACTACATATATGTTACTTAACTCCTTCTTGACTTCATAAAATATACCCTCATAGATACAATTTATGTAATCTTTTGGTAAGCGATATGAGCCACATTTGGTGGACATGTAATAAGATTAGGGTCTCAGGTATTGGAAAGGACCTTGACGTGGTACCTGAGCTTGTCCCATTTGGCCAGATGTGGTAACTAACCTTTCCATTTTTGCTTTTAAATCTTAGCTGAGAGCTTGTAAGTGAGTGCTGGGTTTTCTCTGTGTGTTGTATTAATTTGTTTTGTAATTTTCCCTATGTTTCTTGCACCCAGACCTGTCTGGGGTTAACTGCCTGTGGCTCTGGGGACAGCACAGCTTCCTGTGAATGCCAGTGGCACCCAGGGCTGAGCATGTTGCAGGGTCATGGGATGTGTACCCGGTCTGGTATGAGAGTGCAGTTCCCTTCCGTGTTTTGCATATATCTAGGGTGATTACATATTCCTGTGCACCCTTCCCTTGTTCCAAGTTTGGATTTGAAAGCTTGCATTGTGTGGCTGTTTTAGGGTCTCAGGTATTGGATAGGACCTTGACGTGGTACCTGAGCTTGTCCCATTTGGCCAGATGCGGTAACTAACCTTTCCAATTTTGCTTTTAAATCTTAGCTGAGAGCTTGTAAGTGAGTGCTGGGTTTTCTCTGTGTGTTGTATTAATTTGTTTTGTAATTTTCCCTATGGTTCTTGCACCCAGACCTGTCTGGGGTTACCTGCCTGTGGCTCTGGGGACAGCACAGCTTCCTGTGAGTGCCAGTGGCACCCAGGGCTGAGCATGTTGCAGGGTCATGGGATATGTACCCGGTCTGGTATGAGAGTGCAGTTCCCTTCCATGTTTTGTATATGTCTAGGGTGATTACATATTCCTGTGCACCCTTCCCTTGTTCCCAGTTTGTTTGGATTTGAAAGCTTGCATTGTGTGGCTGTTTTAGGGTCTCAGGTATTGGAAAGGACCTTGACGTGGTACCTGAGCTTGTCCCATTTGGCCAGATGCGGTAACTAACCTTTCCATTTTTGCTTTTAAATCTTAGCTGAGAGCTTGTAAGTGAGTGCTGGGTTTACTCTGTGTGTTGTATTAATTTGTTTTGTAATTTTCCCTATGGTTCTTGCACCCAGACCTGTCTGGGGTTAACTGCCTGTGGCTCTGGGAACAGCACAGCTTCCTGTGAGTGCCAGTGGCACCCAGGGCTGAGCATGCTGCAGGGTCATGGGATGTGTACCTGGTCTGGTATGAGAGTGCAGTTCCCTTCCATGTTTTGTATATGTCTAGGGTGATTACATATTCCTGTGCACCCTTCCCTTGTTCCCAGTTTGTTTGGATTTGAAAGCTTGCATTGTGTGGCTGTTTTAGGGTCTCAGGTATTGGAAAGGACCTTGACGTGGTACCTGAGCTTGTCCCATTAGGCCAGATGCGGTAACTAACCTTTCCATTGTTGCTTTTAAATCTTAGCTGAGAGCTTGTAAGTGAGTGCTGGGTTTTCTCTGTGTGATGTAATAAGATTATCCCATTTTGGGAAAAAGTTGTTAAAGAAACAAACATTATGCTAGGTGGTAAAATACCTCTAGACCCTCTTATATGGTTAGTCAACAAATCTCCTAAAAATAAAACATATTATGCCGCAATGCTTCAAATAGCAAGTAATAAGCGCAAAATATCTAATAGCCACCTCATGGAAAAGGGACAATGGGGGATATTTATCAAAGCCTCAACTATGCTGCATTCGCCGGCACCAATACGCTTACCTAACTCGCCTTACATCACGGCCGCGGACCTGAATAAGCTCTCCATATTTATAAAAAAACCCGGCAAAAAGATGCGCACCAAGTACGGGGTGATGAGCATCGGACTGTTGTTAACTAACAGTCATCAATCTCGCGTCTATTCGGCCTTTTACCAACTTTATTTATTTTTATTTAAAAATTAAAAGACAAGTAGATCCCTATATTCAGCGCCTCCGTCCCCCCCACGCTCTTTACCAATGAGGTGACGTTTCCACCTCTAACCCAATAGCTGTGCTAGGATGTCAGATAACATGCACGGATATTAGTTTAGAGGTGGAAACGGGTGACGATTCCTCAACCTTGTTACCAGGATCTGTTGCAGAGTAAATTGAATGAATAACTTTTATTATAAAGTTAAAGAATTATTCATATGGAATTTACTATTGTATTCAGTTGTAGGCTATATAGAACAATAAATGTCAGCTTGCTAGTATTGCACTAGATCAACTTTTACAGAGGTGTGTAACAAATGCTATTCATAAACAGATTAACATTTGATACAATGTAGCTTTAATTTAACCTAACCTGTGCAGGCATTTATTTGCAGATCTCAATGAAAGCACTATTAGGTAAGATATCTTTTGCTCCTGCAACTTGTTTAAATAACACTTGTTAGTTTAGAGCCGTATTAGGAGGATGATATGGGATTAAACGGAGAGTGAGTTCACTTAGAGAGCGCATGCTGCAATCTACTCCTGAAGTTTCAGGTCTGCCTCATCGGTAACGGACAGCAATCACAAGCATTGCCAAGCATTTGTCGAATCATGTCCGCCCGACATTTGATAAATCTACCCCTACATATAATCCAGAGATCAGAGTGAATGTAAACAATCCGAAAGTTTACCTAGCTATAGGTTGTTAGTAGCAAACCGGACGGTCGCAGCTCTGGAAGTCACAAGCGAAGTTCGCCCTTGCAGTTACGTGGAAGTGAGGCGGAGCAGCTCAGGAAAGTTGCAGCGGGTGAAAGACATCACACGTACGAAGAAAATAATAAATTATGAAATCACAGCGGAAAGTAATATTTCATAGGAACGTCCATGGTTGTGAGATTTTAGAGTGGAAATGTAGCAAACTGCTGACAAGATAGGCTCAGGAATTGTCGGGTGAGAATTGCGGTTAACTCACAGCTGTAATTGAAGATTACCAAGCAAAGAGGAAGTGGTAACAGGGTCTTTTATCTGGAATCGGAAAAAAGAGGTTAGCCCAGATTTAAAGAGGCAGACAATGAAAGAGATTCTCACAAAGCGTCACCTCATTAAAGAAGAGCGCTGTGCCATTAGCAGCCGGAGCCGCTGACTTAAGCAAACTGCCGTGGCACAGATGGGGTGAGTTTAGCACCCTTTTTTTAGTAACTGATGACTGAAACTACAGTTTATTTTTAGTGATGGTAAATTCTAGCATTTTTTTGAACACTTTGATTTGCCATCACTTTAAGTTACTGCCATTATTGTAATCTGTTTTTTTTTAATTGATTGTCATTGTCTACAATCATCAAAACAAAAAGTGGCAAGTTTTCACCAAAATACTCAAGGGCTAGATTACTAATTTCGCACTAGCTGTGGCATGCGAGCGATATTGGATTTTTTTCAGCCTTTTGCGGACAATGATAATAGCGCGCTTATTACAAGTTGAAAGTAAATACCTTCATTTGAGCTCAATCGAATTAGAGTTAGCGCAACTTCAGAGTTCTGGTTAACTGTTATGTGAAACAAAAAAGTGGTACAAAACACATAAAAAATACATTTAAATGTACAGTTAAAACTGTCTGATAAAAAATATTTATTTATTTTAAAAATTGCATTAAAAAGCTGTAAGGGTTCAAAGATATATGGGGGCATATCTATCAAGCTCCGTACAGAGCTTGAGGGCCCGTGTTTCTGGTTAGCCTGCAGACTTGCCAGAAACACCAGTTATGAAGCAGCGGTCTAAAGACCGCTGCTCCATTACCCTGTCCGTCTGCTCTGATGAGGCGGACAGGAATCGCCGGAATTCAACCCGATCGAGTACGATCAGGTTGATTGACACCCCTCTGCTGGGGGGCCGATTGGCCGCGAGTCTGCAGGGGGCGGCGTTGCACTAGCAGCTCTTGTGAGCTGCTGGTGCATTGCTGAATACAAAGAGCGTATTGCTCTCCGCATTCAGCGATGTCTGTGGGATCAGGTCCGACAGACATTTGATAATTCGGCCTTGAGGTCTCAGGTGTTAGAAAAAAAAAGGCATGCAAAGGGCACACACACATACACATGTCTAAATTTGTATATGTGCAGTTCCCTTCCATGTTTTGTATATGTCTAGGGTGATTACATATTCCTGTGCACCCTTCCCTTGTTCCCAGTTTGTTTGGATTTGAAAGCTTGCATTGTGTGGCTGTTTTAGGGTCTCAGGTATTGGAAAGGACCTTGACGTGGTACCTGAGCTTGTCCCATTTGGCCAGATGCGGTAACTAACCTTTCCATTTTTGCTTTTAAATCTTAGCTGAGAGCTTGTAAGTGAGTGCTGGGTTTTCTCTGTGTGATGTAATAAGATTATCCCATTTTGGGAAAAAGTTGTTAAAGAAACAAACATTATGCTAGGTGGTAAAATACCTCTAGACCCTCTTATATGGTTAGTCAACAAATCTCCTAAAAAAAAAACATATTATGCCGCAATGCTTCAAATAGCAAGTAATAAGCGCAAAATATCTAATAGCCACCTCATGGAAAAGGGACAATGGGGGATATTTATCAAAGCCTCAACTATGCTGCATTCGCCGGCACCAATACGCTCACCTAACTCGCCTTACATCACGGCCGCGGACCTGAATAAGCTCTCCATATTTATAAAAAAACCGGCAAAAAGATGCGCACCAAGTACGGGGTGATGAGCATCGGACTGTTGTTAACTAACAGTCATCAATCTCGCGTCTATTCGGCCTTTTACCAACTTTATTTATACCCTGTCACTAAACGCCGCCACTATACTAAAATGTTTAACCCCATCCCGCTGCTCCCGGACCCCGCTGCAACCTAAATGAAGTTATTAACCCCTATCCTGCTGCTCCCGGACCCCGCAGCCACTAAATAAACGTATTAACCCCTAAACTTCTGGCCTCCCACATCACTACCACTAACTAAACCTATTAACCCCTAAACCACCAGCCCCCCACATCACCATAAACTAAAATTAGGCTATTAACCCCTAAACCTAACAACCTGCTAACTTTAAATTAAAATTACAACATCCCAATCTTCAAATAAATTTAAACTTAGTTGTAGAATTAAAATAAACTATTTTTAAACAATTAATTAACCTACCCTAACTATTATACTACACTTAAATTAAACTAGCAATTAAATTAACTAAATTACATATTATAAACCCTAACCCTAATCAAATCTACTATTTAACCTTATTAAAAATTACTAAATTACTAAAAAAATAAACGCTAAGTTACAAAAAATAAAAAACACTAAATTACAAACCACATTATCAAAAATAAAAAAGAATTACACCTAATCTAATAATAGCCCTATCAAAATAAAAAGCCCCCCAAAATAAAAATAAAAAACCTAGCCTACAATAAACTACCAATGGCCCTTAAAAGGGCCTTTTGTGGGGCATTGCTCCAAAGAAATCAGCTCTTTTACCTGTAAAAAAAAATACAAACACCCCCCAACAGTAAAACACATCACCCAACCAACCCCCCCAAATAAAAACCTGTGATATCCCTTTAAGACTTTCTGACTATCAGCACTTCCTCCTATTTAAGGAAGTACTTTTCCATTACTCAGTGCCTGAAAATTAAAGTGGATTCTCTCATCCTGTGCTACTGCTCTTTCCAAGCAGTTTACTTGTCCCTTTCAGGTCTTAAGTATTTTATTTTTTGAAGGCTGTTTGTATCTCAAAGTTTGCTGCACTTCATTCCTGAATCTTTGGACTGATACTTCTAATCGTATCCCTACGCTACCGGAACTCTATCACACGCGGCTGAAGCCGCACTCACACAAGCTGCTACCGGAACGCCGCTCTCTACTATTCTCCGGTTTAGCACTTACTCTGCTGTTATTACCGCTCTCCACGCTACACCATCGCTCCTGGGAAAATCTGGTCTTGTCACCACGCTGGTTTGGGTATCGTATTGTATACAAATCATAAGGTTTACAAATATAACGCTAAGTGTTTTTACTTACCTGAGGTGTATTACACTGAATTAACCTCCTCCTTGCTGGTCAATATTGCGTGTGTGCTGGAACTTTGTATATATATTTTAGAGTGTTTGTGTGAGTGCGTGAAACTTAAGGAAAGATATTTGAACATTACTTATCTAGAGTTGAACTCTATCACTTCGTTTCTTATCCTGAATATAAAGGATTTTTTCTCATTTTTTCTTTTTTTTTTTATTAATGAATCATTGCTTATATTATAGAGGCTTAATAAGTATCTCTCATAAGATTTATTATTATCATTCATAGAGGTTTAAACCATACTTTTCACTTCATTTACTAAAAGTAAATGCTCACCTTGTACATGCTAGTAGAATAAGTTATATTTACTTGCTGTTTACAAGAATAGAGCTACATTTCATTTATTTTATTTTTATTAAATATTCTCTGAAGTTTGGTGAGACAAAATTATCACAGAATTTTCAGGCCCCAAAAATAAAGTTTTTTTTTTTTTTTTTTTGGAAGATGGATCCAAATGAAATTAAAAAAGAATTTTCTAATATTCATCAAAAACTAGAATATCTTGCTAGAGCCTTAACAGAGGTACAAACTGAAAATAAAGCTCTCAAAACCTTAATAAAAGATTGTATGTCAGGGAAAGAAGCAGGAATTGCTGAACCTCACATACAATACCCACTACCCTTCTCTGGCAAGCGCAGCGATTTCAGGGATTTTAAAAGTGCATGCAAACTTCTTTTCACACTTAGACCTAAAACATACCATAGTGAAAGGATAAAGGTCTGTACCACTATTTCCTTCCTCCAGGGGGAGCCACGCTCCTGGGCCAATAGATTCTTTGAAAGTGAACATCCAATATTAGATTCGCTTGAAGAATTTTTTCTAGCTATGACTGCCTTGTATGAGGATTCCCACACTCAAATAACATCTGAAAATAAATTAAGATCTATGAGACAGGGGAAAAGAAACATTGAAGAATATATTACTGAATTTCAAATGTGGATAGATGACTCTCAATGGAACGAGATCAGCTTAAAGAACCAATTCAGATTGGGTCTCTCTGAATCCCTTAAAGATGAATTGTCACGATTAGAGATGCCTGACACACTGAATGGGTTGATGAAATTAAGCACCACTTTGGACCGAAGGTTACGTGAAAGAAAGGCTGAAAGAGCTTCCTATGAAGTTGTGCCCAGACGTTCCTATCCCTGTTCTACAACCATGGAAAAAGCTGTTTCAAACCAGGTTCCTATGGAGATTGGAACTATAAGGGGTCCTCTAACCCCAGAAGAAAAAAACAGACGCAGATTAGAAAATCTCTGTCTTTATTGTGGACAAAAGGACCACTCCGTCACAAATTGTCCATCTCTATTGAGACAGAAAAAGGGTAAGGGTAGTTTCAATCACAATATTTTTCACATTACCAAAAAAATCCACATCTCACTCTCACCTTTTCTTTACAGTGGGATCAGAAAAACGTGCGGTCTAACGCTTTGATTGATTCTGGGGCGTCAGGAAATTATATAGATATAGCATATGTTAAGCTCAATAAAATTCCAACTGTTGTCAAAACACATCCTGTTTCAGTTAAACTTATTGATGGTTCTATTATACAACAGGGCCCCATTACCCATCAGACAATCCCTTTACTCATAACAACTGACCAAGGACATTCTGAATATATTACTTTTGACCTCATACCTATCTACATGCATACTATCATTTTAGGATTTAGCTGGTTACAAATACATAATCCTCATATTGACTGGTCATCACCACAAGTAAACTTTGACTCTGACTATTGTATAAAGACTTGTTTTCCCTATCAGGTAATCTCTACTATAGAACATGAGCTGCCTCAAATTTATCAGGACCTGGCAGAGGTGTTTGACCTCAAGGAGGCAGAAAACCTCCCACCACATAGGGAATTTGACTGTCCCATTGATTTAATACCGGGATCTCAAATACCACATGGAAAGATTTACCCTCTTTCACAAGAAGAATTGGTATATCTAAGATCATATTTAGATGAAAACTTGCGAAAAGGGTTCATCTCACACTCAACATCCCCTGCTGCTGCAGGACTGTTTTTAGTATGCAACAAAGATGGAACAATAAGACCTATTATTGACTACAGGGCATTGAATAAAATAACAATTAAAAATAGGTATCCTCTACCTCTCATACCAGAGTTACTAGAAAGATTAAATGAGGCCACAATCTACTCAAAATTAGATCTAAAGGGCGCTTATAATCTTATTCGCATAAAGGAAGGACACGAATGGAAAACTGCGTTCAGAACCCGTTATGGTCTTTTCCAGTATAACGTAATGCCCTTTGGTCTAAGCAATGCTCCCGCAACCTTCCAACATTTTATCAACGAGATTTTTCATGATCTAATGGATATCTGTGTCATCATATATCTAGATGATATTCTGATTTATTCAAAATCTTCCATAGAACATGAAAAACATGTTAGGTGGGTTCTTACTCGTCCCAAGGAGCATAAGTTATATGCAAAGCTGGAAAAATGTGTTTTCCATGTCTCTAAAATAAAGTTTTTGGGTTATATAATTACCCCAAACAAAATAGAAATGGATCCTGAAAAAGTAGCCGCAATTAAAGACTGGCCTATACCCACTACAGTAAAAGCATTACAGCGATTTATTGGTTTCGCAAACTATTACCGTAAATTTATTAAAAACTTTTCCTCAGTGATAAGACCATTAACACAATTAACTAGTATAAAACATCGCTTTAAGTGGTCTGAACAAGCCCAGAAGACTTTTGATAGTCTTAAGGAAATGTTCACAACAGCTCCAATACTAACACTGCCTAAATTTGATCAACAATTCCTGTTGGAAGTTGATGCATCGAACACAGGCATTGGGGCTATTCTTTCCCAACAAAATAAGGAGACAGGTGAAGTTCATCCCATTGCGTTCTATTCAAGAACTTTGACTTCTGCTGAAGCTAACTATAGTGTTGGAGATAAAGAACTCCTTGCTATTAAGTGTTCACTAGAACAATGGAGACACCTACTAGAAGGATTAGTAATTCCATTTCTTATTTATACTGATCATAAAAACTTAGAATACTTAAAGAAGAATAAGACTTTAAAAGCTAGACAAGCAAGGTGGTCACTTTTTTTAGATCGCTTCAACTTTTTAATAACTTATAAACCAGGGAGTCAAAACACAAAGGCAGATGCACTTTCTCGTATTCATGAGTTACTTCCTCATGAACAACCTAACTTCACTATCCCTCCAGAAAAGATAATAGGTACCTTAACACCCTTAGAAGAAGAGATTCACACTGCTCTAAAACATGATTCAATACCACTACAGAATTGTTCAAAAGATCCTACTACAGGTCTTTTTTATCATGAGGAAAAGTTATATGTACCTGAGAAAATAAGATCTTCCATTCTCACACACACCCATGATGACACCATATCTGGTCACCCAGGGATACAGAAAACCATTGAACTTACCCGTCATAAGTTTTGGTGGCCAGGGATGAATAAATATATTTATGATTACGTCTCTAGGTGTGAGAATTGCGCTAGAAATAAAATTGAACATAAAAAACCCATAGGGTTACTCAGACCTCTGCCCATTCCAGATAAACCATGGAGTACTATTGCCATGGATTTTATAGTGGAGTTACCTGCATCACAACAATATAACACTATCATGGTAGTAGTCGACCATTTAACAAGACTGGCTCATTTTATTCCACTCAAGGGATTACCAACTGCCATGACTACAGCTAAAGTATTTCTTGATCAGGTTGTAAGACTACACGGTTTACCCTCTAATATTATTACTGATAGGGGTACCCAATTCACCTCTTCCTTCTGGAGATCTTTGTGTAAGCTACTAAAAATTGATCATCGCTACACTACTGCTTTCCATCCACAAACAAATGGGTTGACAGAAAGACTGAACCAGACCATTGAACACTTTTTACGTTGTTATATTTCACATTTACAAGATGACTGGTTAATTTACCTTCCTATGGCAGAATTTACTCATAATAATTCATTGTGTTCCTCAATCAAAACATCCCCCTTTTTCGCAACTTATGGGTACCATCCTAACACCATAACCTTGTCCCACAAAACCGTAAATTCCCCTTCAGCTTTAGATTTTTCTTCCAAACTTCAAGATCGATTGAAAGTATTGAAAACACATCTAGCTGAGGCTAAGGAATACCAAAAGAAATACTATGATCGGAAACATTCGATTGGACCTGAATATAAAATAGGTGACTTAGTGTTACTATCTACTAAAAACCTCAAACTTCAGGTCCCTAGCAAGAAATTGGCTAACCAGTTTCTGGGACCTTACCCTGTAGAGCAGATAATAAATCCCAATGTGGTCAAGCTCACGTTACCCAAGGATTACAAGTTTCATCCCACCTTCCATATTTCATTATTGAAACCTTTCCATTCAATAACACGCACGGCAGTTGATCTTCCACCTCCTATCTCAGTGGATCTTCAAGAGGAATTTGAAGTTGAATCAATACTGGATTCTAGGATTCGACGACAAAGATTAGAATATCTCATCAGATGGAAGGGTTACGGTCCAGAGGATGATTCCTGGCATCTTCATTCAGAAGTTCATGCCCCTCGTCTGGTGAAGTCATTTCATCATCGTTACCCCCTTAAACCTGGTCTGGAATCCCCGGGGGTGATTCCCTGAGAAGGGGGGGATGTGATATCCCTTTAAGACTTTCTGACTATCAGCACTTCCTCCTATTTAAGGAAGTACTTTTCCATTACTCAGTGCCTGAAAATTAAAGTGGATTCTCTCATCCTGTGCTACTGCTCTTTCCAAGCAGTTTACTTGTCCCTTTCAGGTCTTAAGTATTTTATTTTTTGAAGGCTGTTTGTATCTCAAAGTTTGCTGCACTTCATTCCTGAATCTTTTGGACTGATACTTCTAATCGTATCCCTACGCTACCGGAACTCTATCACACGCGGCTGAAGCCGCACTCACACAAGCTGCTACCGGAACGCCGCTCTCTACTATTCTCCGGTTTAGTACTTACTCTGCTGTTATTACCGCTCTCCACGCTACACCATCGCTCCTGGGAAAATCTGGTCTTGTCACCACGCTGGTTTGGGTATCGTATTGTATACAAATCATAAGGTTTACAAATATAACGCTAAGTGTTTTTACTTACCTGAGGTGTATTACACTGAATTAACCTCCTCCTTGCTGGTCAATATTGCGTGTGTGCTGGAACTTTGTATATATATTTTAGAGTGTTTGTGTGAGTGCGTGAAACTTAAGGAAAGATATTTGAACATTACTTATCTAGAGTTGAACTCTATCACTTCGTTTCTTATCCTGAATATAAAGGATTTTTTCTCATTTTTTCTTTTTTTTTTATTAATGAATCATTGCTTATATTATAGAGGCTTAATAAGTATCTCTCATAAGATTTATTATTATCATTCATAGAGGTTTAAACCATACTTTTCACTTCATTTACTAAAAGTAAATGCTCACCTTGTACATGCTAGTAGAATAAGTTATATTTACTTGCTGTTTACAAGAATAGAGCTACATTTCATTTATTTTATTTTTATTAAATATTCTCTGAAGTTTGGTGAGACAAAATTATCACAAAACCCTATCTAAAATAACCTAAGCTCCCCATTTCCCTGAAAAGGGCATTTGTATGGGCATTGCCCTTAAAAGGGCATTTAGTTCTTTTACCTGCCCAGACCCTACTCTAAAACCCACCCAAAAAAACCTTAAATAAACCTAACACTAACCCCCGACGATCCATTTGCAGTTCTTGAAGTCCCTCTTGAAGGATCCATCCAGTTGGCAAGAAGTCGTTATCCGGGCGGCATGGGGGCTTATGTTAGGGTGTTAGGTGTAAACGTTACTTGTTTCATCCATAGAAATCAATGGGATATCTGGGAGCATCGGACATAAGCTTTCGGTGCTTTCAGACTCCCATTGATTCCTATGGCATCCGCAGCCTCCAGGGTGGTGGATTGAAAACCAGGTACGCTGGGCCGGAATAGCCGCAAGCGTACCTGTTAGAAATTTGATAAATGGGAAAAGGTGTCAAATAGGGCCGAATGTGTATTCGGAACATCTGTAATGACGTAAGCATCAATCTGTGTCGGATTGAGACCGACGGACTGTATGTTACGTCACAGATTTAAACTTTTGCCGGTCTGTAGGCTTTGATAACTAGGTCGGATCAAGCTCGCAACAAATACGCTGCGGAATTCCGGCGTATTTGCAGTTGATGGCTTGATAAATATCCACCAATAGCATTAAGATAACTCAATGGGTGGACAAAGTAAAAACTCTTTATTAATGGAAGAGTATTTTTATTTAAAAATTAAAAGACAAGTAGATCCCTATATTCAGCGCCTCCGTCCCCCCACGCTCTTTACCAATGAGGTGACGTTTCCACCTCTAACCCAATAGCTGTGCTAGGATGTCAGATAACATGCACGGATATTAGTTTAGAGGTGGAAACGTGTGACGATTCCTCAACCTTGTTACCAGGATCTGTTGCAGAGTAAATTGAATGAATAACTTTTATTATAAAGTTAAAGAATTATTCATATGGAATTTACTATTGTATTCAGTTGTAGGCTATATAGAACAATAAATGTCAGCTTGCTAGTATTGCACTAGATCAACTTTTACAGAGGTGTGTAACAAATGCTATTCATAAACAGATTAACATTTGATACAATGTAGCTTTAATTTAACCTAACCTGTGCAGGCATTTATTTGCAGATCTCAATGAAAGCACTATTAGGTAAGATATCTTTTGCTCCTGCAACTTGTTTAAATAACACTTGTTAGTTTAGAGCCGTATTAGGAGGATGATATGGGATTAAACGGAGAGTGAGTTCACTTAGAGAGCGCATGCTGCAATCTACTCCTGAAGTTTCAGGTCTGCCTCATCGGTAACGGACAGCAATCACAAGCATTGCCAAGCATTTGTCGAATCATGTCCGCCCGACATTTGATAAATCTACCCCTACATATAATCCAGAGATCAGAGTGAATGTAAACAATCCGAAAGTTTACCTAGCTATAGGTTGTTAGTAGCAAACCGGACGGTCGCAGCTCTGGAAGTCACAAGCGAAGTTCGCCCTTGCAGTTACGTGGAAGCGAGGCGGAGCAGCTCAGGAAAGTTGCAGCGGGTGAAAGACATCACACGTACGAAGAAAATAATAAATTATGAAATCACAGCGGAAAGTAATATTTCATAGGAACGTCCATGGTTGTGAGATTTTAGAGTGGAAATGTAGCAAACTGCTGACAAGATAGGCTCAGGAATTGTCGGGTGAGAATTGCGGTTAACTCACAGCTGTAATTGAAGATTACCAAGCAAAGAGGAAGTGGTAACAGGGTCTTTTATCTGGAATCGGAAAAAAGAGGTTAGCCCAGATTTAAAGAGGCAGACAATGAAAGAGATTCTCACAAAACGTCACCTCATTAATGAAGAGCGCTGTGCCATTAGCAGCCGGAGCCGCTGACTTAAGCAAACTGCCGTGGCACAGATGGGGTGAGTTTAGCACCCTTTTTTTAGTAACTGATGACTGAAACTACAGTTTATTTTTAGTGATGGTAAATTCTAGCATTTTTTTGAACACTTTGATTTGCCATCACTTTAAGTTACTGCCATTATTGTAATCTGTTTTTTTTTTAATTGATTGTCATTGTCTACAATCATCAAAACAAAAAGTGGCGAGTTTTCACCAAAATACTCAAGGGCTAGATTACTAATTTCGCACTAGCTGTGGCATGCGAGCGATATTGGATTTTTTTCAGCCTTTTGCGGACAATGATAATAGCGCGCTTATTACAAGTTGAAAGTAAATACCTTCATTTGAGCTCAATTGAATTAGAGTTAGCGCAACTTCAGAGTTCTGGTTAACTGTTATGTGAAACAAAAAAGTGGTACAAAACACATAAAAAATACATTTAAATGTACAGTTAAAACTGTCTGATAAAAAATATTTATTTATTTTAAAAATTGCATTAAAAAGCTGTAAGGGTTCAAAGATATATGGGGGCATATCTATCAAGCTCCGTACAGAGCTTGAGGGCCCGTGTTTCTGGTTAGCCTGCAGACTCGCCAGAAACACCAGTTATGAAGCAGCGGTCTAAAGACCGCTGCTCCATTACCCTGTCCGTCTGCTCTGATGAGGCAGACAGGAATCGCCGGAATTCAACCCGATCGAGTACGATCAGGTTGATTGACACCCCTCTGCTGGCGGGCCAATTGGCCGCGAGTCTGCAGGGGGCGGCGTTGCACCAGCAGCTCTTGTGAGCTGCTGGTGCATTGCTGAATACAAAGAGCGTATTGCTCTCCGCATTCAGCGATGTCTGTGGGATCAGGTCCGACAGACATTTGATAATTCGGCCTTGAGGTCTCAGGTGTTAGAAAAAAAAAGGCATGCAAAGGGCACACACACATACACATGTCTAAATTTGTATATGTATATATATATATATATAAAGTATATATGTGTGTACAAATGTATTTATGTGCTTTACTGTACTGTATATTTATATGTTCACATTCCAATGTTCTTCACTTACAGGATAATGTACTTTTTATTGTAAATACATATTTATATATATATATATATATATATATATATATATATGTACCTATACCTGTATATGTATTCCTATATATATATACGTATAGCTATATATACTGTATTTCTTTAATAGAGGTGTTGAGAGTTCACAATACATTACTCCTGGGAATTACTCTTTTCTACCACTAGGAATAGCCAAAGATTCGCAAGAGCTCTATAAAACCCCTACCACTTTACACATACCTCAGTTGAAGAATGAAGATTTGCAAGCTGATTCTTCAGAGAGAGGGGTTTTCAATCAGAGTACAGTGTTTGTCAGAGGGATGTATATGGGGTATGATTTGCAATAATTTTTTACCTTATGGGAAATTTTTCATAAACCTTTCATAATTGGTCGCAGGGACTTGTCTTTTGCCTCTTTTTATGGAGCAACAATGTACTCCTATTCCATTACCTATGCTTGTTTCAGTACTGGTTTGGCTGTCTGTTGCTTATTGCTGGTGATGAGTATCTATTGCTAAGTATGTTTTATTAACATTTGGACACTCTATAGCTATGTTATGGGCACATTTATGTTTATATATATACTATATATAAATATGTATACACAGTATAATGGCTTATATATAAATGGCCCTCAGACAGAATCCTTTTCATTATTCCACTTGCTGTTTGCATGCTTTGGGTTTACGCACGTCGTGGTTGCGCTAGTCAGGTAAACGTTTGTCAGGTTAGCACATGTCCCTTTAGTCTTATTAGAGTTACTTTCACGCTTCCGCTATGCGCATGTTCTTCCTCGGCTATGTGCATGTCAGGTTTTAGCGTTTTAAATCCCTTATAGCTGTCATTTTTTTTTGCACTCGCTTCTTCATTCTGATGAGTGTTATCTGACCATCAGATGTGACGTTAATGTCTCCTGCTGTGTTTTTCAATTTTGCTTAGCACACATTGTACCTGTGAGTTTATCTAAAAAGCTACTTAGGAGGGATAAGTGATTTTCATTCCTCAAGATATTTTTTAGGGGGTTATAGTATTAATTGCATCACTTTGTCAAATGCTATAATGGAGCTGTCTGATTCTGTCCCTAGAAACTGAGTCCCCTGAACACCTTTCTACCAGCTCATTAACTCTGTGAGCGTTGCTCTGTGGGGCTTGATGCATTCAGTTTCTCTATGTTAAGTACGTTTCTCTGTTTAAGTATAGAGTTAGAGAACTAAGGGAGTCAGAGCAACTAAGGAGTTAGAGTAACCGAGGGTACATATAAATATTTTTTATTTTTAAGTTAAACTTTTTAAGTAAGAATGTGTGAGAATCTCATTCAGTGTACAGCTTGCAATATGTTTGCATCACTGTAGCAGCACTTCAGGGATCATATCGCTGTAGCAAGTGTGAAAATATTGTAGATCGTATAAGAGTTCTGGTAGAACAAATTGCAACACTGCATGGATATAACTGAGTAGGTTGTTCATGGTACTAGCAGTAGGAATGGAGAGGATTCAGATGGGGAGACTCCAGGAAGTAGCTGGGTCACAGTTAAAAGGGGAAGTAAAGGTAAGCAGGAAGCAGGCCAGTTTTGAGCTGGTACACCCCAACAGATTTGCCAGATTGAGTGAAGATGTTGGGGATATCAGTTTAGGGGTGGCAATGTCAGAGAGGGCTGCTCTGCCTAATATAGTGAACAGTCCTTCAGTCATGAAAGAGGAGCATACTATAGTGAACAGTCCTTCAGTCATGAAAGAGCAGCATACTATAGTGAACAGTCCTTCAGTCATGAAAGAGGAGCATACTATAGTGAACAGTCCTTCAGTCATGGAAGAGGGGCATACTATAGTGAACAGTCCTTCAGTCATGGAAGAGGGGCATACTATAGTGAACAGTCCTTCAGTCATTACTTGTGGGATATTCTCCTCCCCTACAGGGAAAGGCAAGGAGAGCACACAGCAAGAGCTGTCCATATAGCTCCCCCTCTGGCTCCGCCCCCCAGTCATTCGACCGACGGTTAGGAGAAAAAGGAGAAACTATAGGGTGCCGTGGTGACTGTAGTGTATAAAGAAAAAGAAAAATTTTTCAAACCTGATTAAAAAACCAGGGCAGGCCGTGGACCGGACACACCGTTGGAGAAAGCAATTTATCAAGTAAGCATAAATTCTGTTTTCTCCAACATTGGTGTGTCCGGTCCACTGCGTCATCCATTACTTGTGGGAACCAATACCAAAGCTTTAGGACACGGATGAAGGGAGGGAGCAAATCAGGTTACCTAAACAGAAGGCACCATGGCTTGCAAAACCTTTCTCCCAAAAACAGCCTCCGAAGAAGCAAAAATATTAAATTTGTAAAAAAAAAAAAGTGTGCAGAGAAGACCAAGTCGCTGCCTTACATATCTGATTAACAGAAGCCTCGTTCTTGAAGGCCCATGTGGAAGCCACAGCCCTAGTGGAGTGAGCTGTGATTCGTTCAGGAGGCTGCCGTCCGGCAGTCTCATAAGCCAATCGGATAATGCTTTTCAGCCAGAAAGAAAGAGAGGTAGCAATAGCTTTTTGTCCTCTCCTCTTACCAGAGTAAACGACAAACAAGGATGAGGTTTGTCTAAAATTCTTTGTTGCTTCTAAATAGAACTTTAAAGCACGGACTACATCTAAATTGTGTAACAAACGTTCCTTCTTTGAAACTGGATTCGGGCACAGAGAAGGAACAACTATTTCCTGGTTAATATTCTTGTTGGAAACAACTTTTGGAAGAAAACCAGGCTTGGTACGCAAAATAACCTTATCTGAATGGAACACCAGATAGGGTGGATCACACTGCAAAGCAGATAATTCAGAAACTCTTCTAGCAGAAGAAATAGCAACCAAAAACAGAACTTTCCAAGATAGCACTTGATATCTATGGAATGTAAGGGTTCAAACGAAACCCCATGAAGAACTGAAAGAACTAAATTTAGACTCCAAGGAGGAGTCAAGGGTCTGTAAACAGGTTTGATTCTGACCAAAGCCTGTACAAAAGCTTGTACCTCTGGCACAGCTGCCAGTCGTTTGTATAACAAGACAGATAAAGCAGAAATCTGTCCTTTTAAAGAACTCGCTGACAATCCCTTATCCAAACCTTCTTGGAGAAAGGAGAGGATCTTAGGAATTTTAATCTTACTCCAGGAGAATCCCTTGGATTCACACCAACAGATATATATTTTCCATATTTTATGGTAAATCTTTCTAGACACAGGTTTTCTGGCTTGGACCAGAGTATCTATCACTGAATCTGAAAACCCACGCTTGGATAAAATCAAACGTTAGATTAGATTTGGATGTTCGAATGGACCTTGTACTAGAAGATCCTGTCTCAAAGGTAGCTTCCATGGTGGAGCCGATGACATATTCACCAGGTCTGCATACCAAGTCCTGCGCGGCCACGCAGGAGCTATCAGAATCACTGAGGCCTTCTCCTGTTTGATCCTGGCTACAAGCCTGGGAAGGAGAGGGAACGGTGGAAACGCATAAGCTAGGTTGAACGACCAAGGCGCCACTAATGCATCCACTAGAGTGGCCTTGGGATCCCTGGATCTGGACCCGTAGCAAGGAACCTTGAAGTTCTGACGAGACGCCATCAGATCCATGTCTGGAATGCCCCATAATTGAGTCAACTGGGCAAACATCTCCGGGTGGAGTTCCCACTCCCCCGGATAGAAAATCTGACGACTCAGATAATCCGCCTCCCAGTTGTCTACTCCTGGGATGTGGATTGCAGATAGGTGGCAGGAGTGATCCTCCGCCCATTTGATGATCTTGGATACCTCTCTCATCACCAAGGAACTCCTTGTTCCTCCCTGATGGTTGATGTAAGCTACAGTCGTCATGTTATCTGACTGGAATCTTATGTATCCGGCCTTCGCTAGATGAGGTCAAGCCCGGAGAGCATTGAATATCGCTCTCAGTTCCAGAGACTCTTCCCGAGACCATAAACCCTGAGTTTTCAGGGAATCCCAGACCGCGGCCCAGCCTGATAGACTGGCGTCGGTCGTGACAATGACCCACTTTGGTCTGCAGAAACTCATTCCCTGAGACAGGTGATCCTGTCTACTGGAGCATGCACAGTTGTAATGGTCTTAGATGAATTCGAGCAAAAGGAACTATGTCCATTGCTGCAACCATCAACCCTACTACTTCCATGCACTGAGTTATGGAAGGCTGCAGAATAGAGAGAAGAACTTGACAAGCGTTTAGAAGCTTTGACTTTCTGACTTCTGTCAGGAAGATCTTCATTTCAAAAGAATCTATTATTGTTCCCAAAAAGGGAACTCTTGTCGACGGAGACAGGGAACTCTTTTCTACGTTCACCTTCCACCCGTGAGATCTGAGAAAGGCTAGAACAATGTCTGTATGAGCCTTTGCCTTGGAAAGAGATGACGCTTGAATTAGAATGTCGTCCAGATAAGGTGCCACTGCAATGCCCCTTGGTCTTAGAACCGCTAGAAGGGACCCGAGCACCTTTGTGAAAATTCTGGGAGCAGTGGCTAGTCCGAATGGGAGAGCCACGAACTGATAATGTTTGTCCAGAAAGGCGAACCTTAGGAACTGATGATGATCTTTGTGGATAGGAATATGTAGATACGCATCCTTTAAATCCACGGTAGTCATATATTGACCCTCCTGGATTGTAGGTAAAATTGTTCGAATGGTTTCCATTTTGAACGATGGAACTCTGAGAAATTTGTTTAGAATTTTTAAATCCAGAATTGGTCTGAAAGTTCCCTCTTCTTTGGGAACTACAAACAGATTTGAGTAAAAACCCCTGACCTTGTTCCACAGTTGGAACTGGGTGTATCACTCCCATATTTAACAGGTCTTCTACACAATGTAAGAATGTCTGTCTACTTATTTGGTTTGAAGATAAGTGAGAAATGTGGAACCTTCCCCTTGGGGGTAGTTCCTTGAATTCTAGAAGATAACCCTGAGAGACTATTTCTAGTGTCCAGGGATCCTGGACATCTCTTGCCCAAGCCTGAGCAAAGAGAGAGAGTCTGTCCCCTACTAGATCCGGTCCCGGATCGGGGGCTACCCCTTCATGCTGTCTTGGTAGCAGCAGCAGGCTTCTTGGCCTGTTTACCGTTATTCCAGCCTTGCATTGGTTTCCAAGCTGGTTTAGTCTGGGAAGCGTTACCCTCTTGTCTAGAGGCTGCCGAGTTAGAAGCCGGTCCGTTCCTGAAATTGCGAAAGGAACGAAAATTGGACTTATTCTTAGCCTTGAAAGGCCTATCCTGTGGGAGGGCATGGCCCTTTCCCCCAGTGATGTCTGAAATAATTTCTTTCAATTCTGGCCCAAAAAGGGTCTTACCTTTGAAAGGGATATTAAGCAATTTTGTCTTGGAAGATACATCCGCCGACCAAGACTTTAGCCAGAGCGCTCTGCGCGCCACAATTGCAAACCCTGAATTTTTCGCCGCTAATCTCGCTAACTGCAAAGCGGCGTCTAAAATAAAGGAATTAGCTAACTTAAGTGCGTGAATTCTGTCCATGACTTCCTCATACGGAGTCTCCCTACTGAGCGACTTTTCCAGTTCCTCGAACCAGAACCACGCCGCTGTAGTGACAGGAATAATGCACGAAATAGGTTGAAGGAGGTAACCTTGCTGTACAAAAATCTTTTTAAGCAAACCCTCCAATTTTTTATCCATAGGATATTTGAAAGCACAATTGTCCTCAATGGGAATGGTCGTGCGTTTGGCTAGTGTAGAAACCGCCCCCTCGACCTTAGGGACTGTTTGCCATATGTCCTTCCTGGGGTCGACCATAGTGAACAATTTCTTAAATATAGGAGGAGGGACAAAAGGTATGCCTGGCTTCTCCCACTCCTTATTCACTATGTCCGCCACCCGTTTAGGTATCAGAAAGGCATCAGGGTGCACCGGAACCTCTAGGAACTTGTCCATCTTGCACAAGTTTTCTGGGATGACCAGATTGTCACAATCATCCAGAGTAGATAGCACCTCCTTAAGTAATGCGCGGAGATGCTCTGATTTAAATTTAAATGTCACAACATCAGGTTCTGCCTGCTGAGAAATTCTTCCTGTATCAGAAATTTCTCCATCTGAGAAACCCTCCCTCACTGCCACTTCAGACTGGTGTGAGGGTATGACAGAAAAATTATCATCAGCGCCCTCCTGCTCTACAGTGTTTAAAACAGAGCAATCGCGCTTTCTCTGAAATGCTGGCATTTTGGATAAAATATTAGCTATGGAGTTATCCATTACTGCCGTCAATTGTTGCATAGTAACAAGCATTGGCCCGTTAGAAGTACTAGGGGTCGCCTGCGCGGGCATAACTGGTATAGACACAGAAGGAGAAGATGTAGAACTATCTCTACTTCCTTCATCTGAGGAATCATCCTGGGCAACCTTACTATTTGTGACAATACTGTCCTTACTGTGTTTGGACGCTATGGCACAATTATCACCTATATTTGAAGGGGGAACCACATTGGCTTCCATACATACAGAACATGATCTATCAGAAGGTACAGACATGTTAAACAGGCTTAAACTGGTTAATAAAGTACAAAAACCGTTTTAAAACAAAACCGTTACTGTCTCTTTAAATGTTAAACAGGGCACACTTTATTACTGAATATGTGAAAAACTATGAAGGAATTATCCAATCTTTACCAAATTTTCACCACAGTGTCTTAATGCACTCAAAGTATTGCACCCCAATTTTCAAGCTGTTAAATGTGGAAACCGGAGCCGTTTGCAATTTTAACCCCACTACAGTCCCAGCCACAGCCTTTGTTGTGACTTCAACTATCCCAGGGGGGTATTTCAAGCCTTCTAGGAACTTTTTCAGTGGACACCAGACCCTCTCACATGCATCTGCATGCACTGTACTTAAAAGAAACTGTGCAATAATGGCGCGAAAATGAGGCTCTGCCTAATACAGTGAAAGGCCATTCCTGACTGGGAAGGTGTCTAAACTAGTGCCTGGTGATAAAAAAAACGTTCCCCAAACAATAAAAGTGTGAAATCCACTTCAAACTTTAAATAAAAACTTAAATAAACAATCGATTTAGCCCTTAAGAGTGTCCACCAGTTAATAGCCCATAATAAGCCCTTTATTCTTTTTAAGTCTAAGAAAATGGCTTACCGATCCCCATGAGGGAAAAATGACAGCCTTCCAGCATTACACAGTCTTGTTAGAAAATGGCTAGTCATACCTTGAGCAGAAAAGTCTGCAAACTGTTCCCCCCAACTGAAGTTCTCTCATCTCAACAGTCCTGTGTGGGAACAGCAATCGATTTTAGTTACTGCTGCTAAAATCATACTCCTCTTTTAAACAGAACTCTTCATCTCTTTCTGTTTCAGAGTAAATAGTACATACCAGCACTATTTTAAAATAACAAACTCTTGATAGAAGAAATAAAAAACTACAACTAACACCACAAACTCCTCACCATCCCCGTGGAGATGCTACTTGTTCAGAGCAGCAAGGAGAATGACTGGGGGGCGGAGCCAGAGGGGGAACTATATGGACAGCTCTTGCTGTGTGCTCTCCTTGCCTTTCCCTGTAGGGGAGGAGAATATCCCACAAGTAATGGATGACGCCGTGGACCGGACACACCAATGTTGGAGAAAGAGGAGCATACTATAGTGAACAGTCCTTCAGTCATGGAAGAGGGGCATACTATAGTGAACAGTCCTTCAGTCATGGAAGAGGGGCATACTATAGTGAACAGTCCTTCAGTTATGGAAGTGGGGCATACTATAGTGAACAGTCCTTCAGTCATGGAAGAGGGGCATACAAGTTTGGCCTGTGGCAGATGTTGGTTGTAGGAGACTCTATTATTAGGAAGGTTGATATGGTCATTTTTAATCTGGGTCTAATCCTGCAATCATGGTGCATATTGGCACAAATTAAAGAATCAGCGCGAGATGGAGTGTCTTAAAAAGTGACTTCAGGGAGTTAGGTGGCAAGCTTAGAGCAAGGACATCCGAAGTAATATGTTTGGAGATATTACCAGTGCTGTGTGTTAACCCAGTAAGACAGAAGGAACTAAGGTCAGTTAATTATTGGTTAAAAACATTGTATACAAATTAGGGGTTTAACTCTTTAGAGCACTGGGCTTTCACTTGGGTACAATTTGTACAGTAAGGATGGATTGCACCTGATTGACATAGGTGCAGGTGTGTTGGGGAAGGGGATGGTAGCATGCTTAGAGAATCTTTTAAACTAGGCAAAGTAGGGGGTGTCAGTCCAAACATAATAGAACAGATAGATCAGTCTGTGTATATGACACACTTAGAATATTTCAAGGAAGGGATGACAGAAGGGTACACTTAGGAAATGTCAAGTAGCAGCAGGAAGTACATGAAAATTAAATGTATGACAGCAAATGCAAGATGCATGACAAGTAAAATGGGGGAGCTTGAGCTCTTAGTTGCAGAAGAGGACTTTGATATTATCAGTATAACTGAAACCTGGTGGGATGACTCACATGACTGGGCAGTTAACTTATAGGGTCATACTTTATTTAGGAGGGACTTGAGTAATAAAAGCGGTGGAGGAATGGCATTGTGCATGTATATTAAACCTAACCTTAAACCTACAATAAGGGAAGATATTTATGATGCAGACACAGCAAACCGATCCAGACCCCGTTGTAAACTGAACACACCACTGGAAGTGAGTGGAAACTTTTGATGACAATATAGCCGAGGGGGTGCAGACTGTAAGCGGCGAGTCCGCTGTATCAAATCAACAAAAGCGAAAAAAAATGTTGCACAAAGACAGGCACTAGTTAAAACATAACTTTTATTCATTGCATATAAAACAAAGAGACCCGTAACCATGCCATTCCTTAAGCGTTTTGTGTCTACCCTTTGCACTTAAAGGGACATTGTACACTAGATTTTTCTTTGCATAAATGTTTTGTAGATGATCCATTTATAAAGCCCATCTGGTAGTATTTTTATGAAAATGTATAGTTTTGCTTATTTTTTAAGAACATTGTGCTGATTCCTAACTCCTAACCAAGCCCCACAGTACCAGATGTGTACACACATTTACAGACTCCTTCAGGCTCCTGTTTATGTTATCTGTCTTTTCATATGCAGGGAAGGGGGGAGGGTCTGCTCTTTTTGTTTAGCCAGCCCCTTTCAGTATGTGTCCCAGACTACCTCATCAGCAGTGCTAAACTGGGAGCTTTTATAATGGATTTTTAGATCAGCATCTGTGCATATTCTTCTTTATAGTAGTGTCTATTACATGCAGTTATATGAAAATTGGTGTATACTGTCCCTTTAATCATAGGAATAACAAGCATAGTGCAATCCCCTATTTAAAGGAAAAGTGCCCAATCAAACCAAGCATGCAATTAAAACATTAAAAAGCATTAAAAACAGCCAGTACACTTAAACAACTTGTATTACAATTGAGTAATATCAAAATGAATGCAGAAGACACAAGTTTTATAATATTAGTTATAATAAAGATACATGTTATGCATATGAAAAATATAAACAAACTCTGGTAACAGATATACTGTATGTGAATCAATGTTTTTGTTTTTTTAAATATTTATTTATAGACCAACAGCGTATCTCTTACATAAGGCATATAAAACATAATCCTTTTTGGAGAAACCACATAATTTCACCACGCAGGGTGCTTAATACAACATGAGCACAATCTATTAATTTTACATAAGCTTCATTACAACGTTTCTAAACATAAATACACTATACACTGTGTTAAACCCAACTCTATCCAACTGGTTCTCCATGTCTACTGTACTAATCTCGTACAAATTTCACTAGGCTTTCAACAACTATCCATAAATATTACATTTTAATCTCTAAACCCAGGCACAAAATTCCTTTGGAGACACCAAGTCGTTTCACCAAAAAGGGTATTCGATACAATATACACAGTACACTCTTTTATTTAACATAAGCTTCATTAAAACATTTACATACCCAATCAGATTCAAGTTCAATCGGATTGGCTGATCCAATCAGCCAATCAGATTGAGCTTGCATTCTATTGGCTGATCGGAACAGCCAAAAGACAAAAGAATGTGAGCTCAATCTGATTGGCTGATTGGATCAGCCAATCCGATTGAACTTGAATCTGATTGGCTGATTCAATCAGCCAATCAGATTTTTCCTACCTTAATTCCAATTGGCTGATAGAATCCTATCAGCCAATCGGAATTCGAGGGACGCCATCTTGGATGACGTCATTTAAAGGAACCTTCATTCGGACTTAGGACGTCGGAAGAAGAGGATGGATCCGCGTCTGCTGTTTCAAGATGGTCCCGCTCCGCGCCGGATGGAAGAAGATAGAAGATGCCGCTTGGATGAAGATGTTTGCTGCTCCGGATCTCCTCTTCTTGCCGGATAGGATGAAGACTTCAGAGCCTCTTCTGGACCTCTTCTTGCCGGATAGGATGAAAACTTCGGACCCTCTTCTGGACGGATCGGTGATACACGGCGTGGTGAAGACAAGGTAGGAAGATCTTCAGGGGCTTAGTGTTAGGTTTTTTAAGGGGGGTTTCGGTTAGATTAGGGGTATGTGGGTGGTGGGTTGTAATGTTGGGGGGATATTGTATGTTTATTTAAATGCAAAAGAGCTGTTTTCTTTGCAAAAGGCTCTTTTAAGGGCTGGTAAGGTAAAAGAGCTGTTAAATTTTTATTTTAGAATAGGGTAGGGCATTTTTTTTATTTTGGGGGCTTTGTTATTTTTTTAGGGGGCTTAGAGTAGGCGTAATTAGTTTAAAATTCTTGTAATTTTTTTTTTTTGGTAATTTAGTGGGTTTTTTTTTTGTAATTTAGTGTTTGTTTGTTTTTTTGTAATTTAGTTTAGTTGATTTAATTGTAGATAATTGTAGATAGTTTATTTAATTAGTTTATTGATAGTGTAGTGTTAGGTTTAATTGTAACTTAGGTTAGGATTTATTTTACAGGTAATTTTGTAATTATTTTAATTAGGTAACTATTAAATTGTTAATAACTATTTAATAGCTATTGTACCTGGTTAAAATAAATACAAAGTTGCCTGTAAAATAAATATTAATCCTAAAATAGCTACAATATAATTATTATTTATATTGTAGCTATATTAGGGTTTATTTTACAGGTAAGTATTTAGATTTAAATAGGAATAATTTATTTAATAAGATTTATTTTATTTCGTTAGATTTAAATTATATTTAACTTAGGGGGGTGTTAGGGTTAGGGTTAGACTTAGCTTTAGGGGTTAATACATTTATTAGAGTAGCGGTGAGGTCCGGTCGGCAGATTAGGGGTTAATACTTGAAGTTAGGTGTCGGCGATGTTAGGGAGGGCAGATTAGGGGTTAATACTATTTATTATAGGGTTTTTGAGGCGGGAGGGAGGTGGATTAGGGGTTATTACATTTATTATAGTAGCGGTGAGGTCCGGTCGGCAGATTAGGGGTTAATAATTGTAGGTAGGTAGCGGCGACGTTGGGGGGGCAGATTAGGGGTTAATAAATATAATATAGGGGTCAGCGATGTTAGGGGCAGCAGATTAGGGGTACATAGGGATAATGTAGGTTGCGGCGTTGTGCGGTCGGCAGATTAGGGGTTAAAAAAATGTAATAGAGTGGCGGCTATGTGGGGGGGCCTTGGTTTAGGGGTGCATAGGTAGTTTATGGGTGTTAGTGTACTTTAGAGCACAGTAGTTAAGAGCTTTATGAACCGGCGTTAGCCCAGAAAGCTCTTAACTCCTGGCTTTTTGCTGCGGCTGGAGTCTTGTCGTTAGATTTCTAACGCTCACTTCAGCCAAGACTCTAAATACCGGCGTTAGAAAGATCCCATTGAAAAGGTAGGATATGCAATTGACGTAAGGGGATCTGCGGTATGGAAAAGTCGCGGCTGGAAAGTGAGCATTAGACCCTTTCCTGACTGACTCTAAATACCAGCGGGTGGCGAAAACCAGCGTTAGGACCTCCTAACGCTGGTTTTGACGGCTAACACAGAACTCTAAATCTAGGCACTAGTTTTTTTAAAAGTGGTTATAAATTGCTGTTGTAAAGACAAGGGGAAATTTTTCATTATACCAAACCATTTTTTGGAAATACTTCTCAGGTTTCCCTTCTACATAATAATCACATGAATATTGTTCCAAAATAATTATATTAGCTATCATAGCTTTATAGGCTTGAAAAGAAGGAGAATTACCAGTCTTCCAATTTAACAGAATTAAATTACGACCAGCTAAGATCAATGTATTGATTGTCTTATATTGTTTATTTCTTGAATAGTTACATAAAAAAAATATCTTGCGGACTAATAGTATACTGGTCATCTAAACTTAGGGATAGCCAAAAGTTTACCTTGCTCAGCTGTTTTATCTTTGGGCAACTCCAGAAACAATGTATAAGGTCTGCATTTGAATTACTACATTTCAAACAAATATTATTATCAGCTCGGTACCATTTTTTGAGTTGTGCTGGAGTTACATATAACATATTTAAGAGCTTGCAGTGCGATTCCTTCCACGCAATCATAGTAGTTGCTTTTTGTGCTAATCTAAAGCTATCCTCAATCTCTTCGCTAGAGATGGCCGGGAAACTTGTTTCCCATTTCTTAGATAATTCATCTATACGGTTCTGTCCCGCCTTATTTAATATCAGATTATATAAAAAGGAGATGGAGAAATTGCCTTGTTTATATATGTTGACTACTGAGTTAATATCCCCTAGTTTCCAATCTGATTTATTATTCTCCCATAATTCCCAATACAAGTGCCTCAATTGTAGGTAAGCGAAAAAGCTATGTTTATGAATCGCATACTCTCTTTGTAAGTCCACAAAGGATTTAACCGTATCTAGGGTCTCATCCCTGATTTGTATAACATCCTTCAGAACTTTGTCAGCCCAGTCCCTAAAAGCTTTCGAGAAAATACCACTAGGAAAATTTGGGTTTCCACTTATTGGTAAGTATTTATAGGATTTCCAATACATATTTAGTTCATCACATAATTTATGCCAGGCCAAGATGGGGTTCACAAATGTCCTCATCCGCACTATCCATTTAGGCAATTCTGCCTTGGCTAGATGCATCAGCGCTTTCAGGGAAAATGGTTTTACCATTTCTAGCTCTAGAAGAAAATTTGTTGAATACTCTGATTCTGTGATCCAATCTAATATATATTTACTTAATATGGGTAAATTATAGTATCTAAGATTTGGAAGTACCAAGCCTCCTACATGCCTATGTAGACTAAGATTATGTATAGATATACGTTTACGTTTTTGCTTCCATACAAATCCTGCTGAAATACCATTAAACAACCTAATATCTCTAGCCTTTATCATAATTGGAAGATTTTGTAATAAGTATAATAACTGAGGAAAAAAAATGGTCTTAATCATAGAGACCCGAGCTGACAGTGAGATTGGAAGCGACATCCACTTATCTATATTACTTTTATATTTACAGAAATAGACCGTGTAGTTTAAGTTATACCAGGCTACAGGGTATTGGTGTATTTTGATCCCTAAATAGTTTATTGCTTCAACTGCCTTAAAAGGATAACTGATACTAGTGGACTTATTTGGCGCAATCCATAGAATTTCAGATTTTTCAGGATTCATTTTCATCCTTGTAGCCTGCAAATGACCCGAATTGAGTAGCCAGGGTTAAGAAATGTTGTATTGAGTGGTCTGACTCATTCAAAAATAATAGTAGATCATCCGCATATAATGTGAGGACTGTTTTAACAGTGCCTACCTTAATACCAGAAAGTTCTTGTCGCAGTTTAATCGCAAATGGCTCTAAGGCCAAATTAAACAATAAGGGAGAAAGGGGGCAACCCTGATGAGTACCTTTTTCTAGGATGATATCTTGCGTACGTTCAGCATTGATTAATAGGTTAGAAATTGGGTTTAGATAAATTGCATGAATTATATTTGCAAAATTCCCCTTAAACCCAAAATGCATTAAAGATGTGAATAAGTGATCCCAGTTAATAAGGTCGAAAGCCTTTTCAGCATCAATCGCCAAAGCACCATATTTGTTCTATTCTGAATATCTTTACCCTTACTTCCAGTCCAGAAAAACTCCAACCTTACGTATAATTTTAGATACATTTCTACCTGGCATAAACCCAACTTGATCTGAGTGGATTAACTTCCCAATATACATTTTTAACCTCTTAGCTAAAATAGACATAAGGATCTTGTAATCTCTATTTAATAAAGAGATTGGTCTGTAAGCAGACATATTTTCTGGGTCTTTATTTTTTTTATATATCAGTGATATTGTTGATGCAGAGAAATACTTCGAAGGGGTTGTATTGTCGATAAAATATGCATTAAAGAGGTTAACTAACGTCTCTGATATATGGACTTGTAAAATTTTATATAATTCTATTGAAAGTTGATCTGGCCCTGTCGCTTTATAGGATTTAGAAGATTTAATCTGCTCTCTCACTTCTTCTATTGAAATCGGAAGATTTAATACTTCTAAGTCTTGTTGAGACAGCTTTGGAATTTTGAGATTATTCCAAAATTCTGTTTATTCTGCATATTAATTTCCTCACATTTATAGATCTTTTTATAAAATGTATAAAAGGCCTGTTTTATTTCTCCAGGATTGGTAACCATCCTCCCTTCACTTCTAATTTTATAGATTCTTTTACTACTTTGTCTATTTTTAATCAGAGTTGCAAGATATCTAGCAGACCTACCATAAATACCACAGTATTTTGCTCTTGTTTTTAAATCTTCTTGTATGGTCTTGTGTTTAAAAAAGAGGTCCCTTTCATTTTTTTTTCGGAGTATTTATCCCAGGCTAGTTTGACTGGGTTATTTATATATGTTTCATATGCGTTTCTGACCTGGTTTGTTAGTTGAATTTCTCTAGCCTTACCTTTCTTTTTCCATTTACATAGGCACGCTCTTATCTCTCCCCTGATAAATGCCTTAAAGGCTTCCCAAAAGATCTCAGGTTTAGCCATATATGTATTATTATTATACTTATACTCATTCCCTATTTCGGTCAACCAGTTCACAAAGTGTAAATTATTAATTAAATAAGATGGAAAGGTAAGCCTACAGAAATTTGGGCCAAAATCTGGACCCACCTTCATCTGAAACGAAATAACCGCATCATCTGAGATCACAATATCCTTTATATCTGCACATACAGCTAGCTTTAGTACATATTCCGAGACCAAAAAAAGGTTGATACACGTCAATGTATTAAATGATTTAGATTCCCACGTATATGCTTTTACATCTGGGAATTGTCTACGCCATATATCTACTAAATTTAAATCTGTCATAAAATTTGAAAGAGTTCTGTTCCTACCTTGTTCACATTTATTTAGACATTTAAGTCTATCCAACCGTGGCCTAGGAGCTATATTGAGATCTCCACCCAGAATAATTTTCTGGTTGCTATAATACAACAGCTTTGCTTTTAAATCATCCCAGAATCCTTTATCAGGTTTATTAGGGCCATATACATTACACAGGACCAGATTTACCTCATTAATTAATACTTCTAAAATAATATATCTCCCATGTAGATCTATAGATTGGGACAGGATATCACACTGCAAGCTCTTGTTGAATAAAATCGCTACGCCCCTTTTCCGTCCACAATATGGAGAGAATACTACATTTCCTACCCATTTGGATTTTAGCTTTAAGGATTCCTCGGGTTTCAGGTGTGTCTCTTGCAAAAAGACAATTTGTGGGTTAAAGGAATTTAGATGCTTTATTATAGACTTTCTTTTAATAGGGGAAGTTATCCCACCCACATTCCAGGACAAGAAGTTAAGTTTATTCATGTTTTTCTAGTAAAAGTGTCATCAAAAGGAAGGGAGCGAAGCAGGGGGTAAACGGGGAGAGAGAAGAAAAAAAAAAGAAAACAAATCCTTTCATCCCATATGCAACTTTCATGCAAACCAGATGCCATTCCCATTTTTTATCAGTAGAACGCCCACAGTCCCTTCTACTTCTCTATCTATTCCTACAATGTTATGTTTAATTATTTACACAGGATTTGTGCAGCCTCAAGTTCAGTGATTGTTTGTGTGGTGCCGTTTACATTGATTATAATTTTAGCCGGATAGACTAATCTCGTTTGGAACTTAGCATTTATAAATTTTGTGCAAAAGGGGGCCATTATTCTCCTCTTTGCTGCAGTTTCTGCAGAGAAATCCTGAAATAACAACAATTTATGCTGGTTAATCTTACACTCCTGCATTGTACGATAGTGTTGCATTATACTTATTTTGTCTTGGAAGTTGAGAAATTTTATTATGACTGTTCTGGGTCTGGAATCTCTATTGGTATTTTCTTTACTCAGTCCTATTCTATGTACCCTCTCTACTAGGATCGGAGACTGATTAGTCAGGCCCAGACACTGTGGCAGTAAAACTGATGCAAAGAGCATAAGATCGCTGTATTCTGTGGTTTCAGGCAAGCCCACAACTTTTACATTATTGCGTCTGGACCTGTCTTTGAGTTCTTCAATCCTGGCATGTAGGGAAGCCAATTTCTTTTCATGGGTATTTACCTTTACCTCTTGATTATTTATTTGGTCCTCCAAACTGGAGATTCTTAACTCTGCTTCATCGAGACGATTAGAGAACTGTTTAACCTCAGTCGCAAGCTTAACTATTTCAGATTTAATAATTGTTATCTCTCTACCGAAATAAGGGGGGTCTCTCCCAGAGGATTTAAGCTAGAGTCAGTGTTCTTGGATCCTTTTTTATCCTTAGGTTTAGGCGGCATAGTTGGTGAATTATGTGGGGTGGAAGTCAGAAATTTCTCCATTGGATCTGGAGAAAAAGTAGTAAATGTGAGACCAGGCCATGTCAGTGGGGTGTGTGTTTAGGTGAGATGATGACAGTGTATAGGAAAAACAAATACTGGAGTGTATCAGCAGCCTAAGCAGGCTTTATGGGGAAAAAGGGCGTGACATGTGTAGGAGGCCTGAACAGGCCCAGAGAAAAATAGTGAAATGTGAATAAAAAATAAAAAAAGAAAACAAAACAAAACCTCTTCGGCTATGCCGGGTAACACTTTACTTAAACTACCAGTGGTTAAGGCCCAGTTAGCAACATGAGAGGACCTCTACTTAAATACTCTGCATCTTGCCACAAACAGGGAAAAGTTTCTATACTCTGTCTGGATTTATGATCAGATTATAACTCTATTAGTTCCACAATAGGCTCATTTCATTTCCCAGAGACACTATTAACAGTTAGCTAGCATGATTTGTATATTCATTTCTGTAAACAATTTAACTTAAAGCATCTTCCAGTATCTACTTAGCAGAACTTTACAGGTACAAACAAACATACCTGTACAGATATATATATATATGGGAGTATCCCACCTCTGCACCTGTGTATATAACACAGATCTAAATGTATATATAAACCAAATCACAAGTTATACATTTATAAAGCTTAACCGTTATAAACAGCTCCGTATAAAGTTAAACTCCACAGGCTACTGAAACAAAAAAATTCACTATTAATATTGTTAATCTGCTTGTGTGGGCTTATTAGCCAGTCCTCTTGTTTACATATATATATTATATTGCTCAAACTTTATATATATTGTCCCAGGATTATGCCAAGTAGTCCAAGGCTTTTTTTTCAAGACTGCGTCTATATATCAGTCTAAAGAACCAGTAGCCCCTTTATAAACATTTTTGTGATCTTTTTTTTCTAGACTGTAGTATCTTTTTAAAGGTTTTCTTTATACAATCTGTAGGGCCACAAGTTTTGCGGGTTAGCACACAATGATGGTAAAAGATGTACTTGTACTGTCCAGGTTTAAGATACAAGCTTGACCCGTTTATGGCCAGACACAACACACACAATTTCAAAAGTTTCTCAAGTAACACTTGAGAGGCCTTTAAGACACTTGGATATATTGTGTGTGGAGGGAGTAGTACATAAGTTTATGACCCACTTATAACACCTAGCCCAGCAGGTCTTCTGTAGTGTAAAAAAACACAGGGCCTCACCGCCTCTTCACCCAGCTGTTTATCCCGCCTTACCTTCACCCTGTAGGCCACAGGGACTTACTCTGGCGTGTTCCTCTTTTACAGCACCCGGGGCTTATAGCGGCATTTGTCTTCACTCTGCAGAGCCTCAGAGACTTTCCTCCACGGATGCCACCGCACACTCCTCACAGCGGCATTACCTGCCCTAATAGGTCCTCCTCCAGGCTTACAGGCAATGGCACATATTTTCTGGTCTCTCAGCCCGTTGAATAACTTGCCGCTGTTAGAGCATGTCAGTTATGCGGCCCCATGCAAACCAGGTCTGTATAACTACCGGGTAAGAGGGCGTCTCTACCTCGCTTAGGTTAGAACATATAGGAGTCCGGAATTGAATTGCCAAGGGAAACCGGCTTTACCCTAGGTGTAGGCTTCCGCTCGTCAGGTCCCACCTCTATGGGACTTCAGAGTATCCGGGCCGGAGATATGGAATCACGGCCAAGGAATCAGGCGAGGCGACGGCTTTGGTTGTCGTCGTGGTGCGGGCATGCAGGTTCTGTCCGAACGCACAGGTTGTGTGCTTGCTCCACCCACCAGAAGCCGTAATCTGGTATTTTATATTTTAAATTTACTCGCCATTCTCGATCTTCATCTACATGAACCCGTGAATCAATGTTTAGATCACATGATGATCAATGATAGTTCTAAACTTGATGATCTGGATGTTAATAGCAACTCACTAAATAACAAATATGAATTTAAGGGTAAGAAGTAAGATATGTAAATCATACAGAAATTCTGCAAGATTCATTCTGCAAAAAGACTCATGTCCCATTCACAATTTAATCCAAATGGGATAATGGTTCTGAGCCTGTAGATCCAATAAAGTTCTTGTTTTCTGTAATAATTTACATCTATTACCACCCCTGCATGGTAGTGTAGCTCTGGCAATTACTTTAATTCTCATTCAAAAATCATTGGTCATGTGTATTAGATTAAGATGTCTAGCTATTGCTGAATCCTTATTATAATATTTTGTATCCCTAATGTGTTCCATCACTCTGGATCTGAGTTCCCTAGAAGTCTGACCAATGTATTGTTGGAAACATAGGGTGCAATCCAATAAATACACCACAAAGTCCGTCCTGCAGATGGCATAAAATGTAGCTACAATGTGTTCATGTGTTACGGAGCTCATGAAAGAACTGCCAACATGTAAAACACCACAAGTGATACATAAGCCAGTACCGGACCGGAAGATGCCCTTGTTCCTAGTCCATTTGCTCTAAAATGATCTATGGAACACACCAAACTAGGGGCCAGTTTTGAGGCTAATGTAGGTGGTTTCCTTAGGACAAATTTACATAAATCAACATTTTTTGCAAGAAGCTCATCATCCTTCAACATATATAAATTCTATCTGAGGATGTGACAAATCTTGTTGAATTGATTGGAATATTCAGTTAAAAAAAACAACCGAGTCATGTGTTAGTACACGTCTCTTTCTGGGCCAATACATGAGATCTTTTTGTGATTTATTCCTGATATACATAGAGGTATCCCTTTGCCTTTTATTATCATAACTTCTCTGCTTTAACCTGTTTGTTAATGCTGATGACTGATTATCAAAAACTTTATCTGAGTTAGTGTTCCTTTTTAAAATGCACAAACTGACCCCTGGGAATTGAACAAACTAAATGTGGTGGATGGCATGACTTAGCATGCAAGATAGTATTACCAGAGGTTGGTTTGCGGAAGGTGTCAGTAAGTATTTTTTGCAACCCCACATCCCCTATCAGACGCCTAGATTGCGAGTTTTGAGCGCTATAGGGAAATAAATGAACGCAACAAAAGTGGCGTTATTTAATCCCCTATAGCGCTGCCATTACAAGTTTTAAAAAACCTGGCTTGTGCGGGCGATATGGTGCTTTTAAGCTCCATACCGCACCAAAAACAAGTACTGTTTTAACGTGCTTGTGCATGCTTTCCCCATAGACATCAATGGGGAGAGCGGGTCAGAAAAAAGTCTAACACCTGCGATCTCGGAAAGAAAAGCTCCATAACGCAGCCCCATTGATGTTTATGGGGCAAAAGAAACTAACGTTTAAACCTAACACCCTAACATAAACCCTACATCTAAACACCCCTAATCTGCTGCCCCCGAGATCGCCGACACCTGCCTATAGTTATTAACCCCTAATCTGCCGCTCCCAATATTATTGCCACCTAAATAAAGGTATTAACCCCTAATCTGTCGCTCCTGATATCGCCGCCACTATACTAAAGTCATTTACCCCTATCTTGCCGCACCCCAACATCGTCGCTACTATATTAAAGTTATTAACCCCTATTCTGCCGCTCCCCGACATCGCTGCAACTAAATAAAGTCATTAACCCCTAAACCTCTGGCCTCCCACATCATTACCACTAAATAAACCAATTAACCCCTAAACCGCCAGCCCCCCACATCGCTACAACCTAAATTAAACTATTAACCCCTACACCTACCCCTAAACCTAACCTTAACCATAACCCTAACGTAACCCTAACACCCCCTAACTTTAACATAATTAAAATAGATCTAAATTAAATTTACAATTATTAACTAAATAATACCTATTTAAAACTAAATACAAACTTACCTGTAAAATAAAACCTAAGCTAGCTACAATATAACTAATAGTTATATTGTAGCTAGCTTAGGTTTTATTTTTATTTCACAAGTAAGTTTCTATTTATTTTAACTAGGTAGACTAGTTAGTAAATAGTTATTAACTATTTAATAACTACCTAGTTAAAATAAATACAAAATTACCTGTGAAATAAAGCCTAAGCTACCTTACACTAAACCCTAACATTACAAAAAATAAAAAAAAACTATGATTACAAAAAATAAAAAAACTACCATTACAAAAAAAACCCAAGGAAATTATCCAAAAAAATAAAAATGATTCCGATTCTTATAAAAACACCTCAAAATAAAAAGCCTAATCTAGAATAAACTACCAAGGGCCTTAAAAGGGCCTTTTGGGTGACCTTAAAAGATCCTTTTGTAGGGCATTGCCCTAAGTTAAACAGCTCTTTTGCTACAAAACAAAACAATAAACAAACACCCCCTAACAGTATACAAATCCCCACCCCCCAAACTACCAAGGGCCCTTAAAATGGCCTTTTGGGGAGCCCTTAAAGGGCCTTTTGTAGGGCATTGCCCTAAGTTAAACAGCTCTTTTGCTACAAAAAAACCCTAAAAAAATACATTACACAAAATAACAAATAAATTATCAAAAATAATAAAAAATATTCCTCTTCTAATACCCATTAAAAAAACACCCCAAAATAAAAAAAAAACTAATTTAGAATAAACTACCAATGGCCCTTAAAAAGGGCCTTTTGTAGGGCATTGCCCTAAAGATATCCGCTCTTTTTGTGAAGAAAAAAAAACATACCCACTAACATTACAAACCCCCACCTCCCCAAACCCACAAACTCCCCAAATCCACAAAATCTAAAAAACCTAAGCTACACATTGCCCTGAAAAGGGCATTATGGTGAAATTGTTAATTATACGAGTCTTTTTGTAGAATGAATCTTGCAGAATTTATGTATGATTTATGTATCTTACCTCTTACCCTTGATTTCATATTTATTATATGGTGAGTTGCTATTAATATCCAGATCATCAAGTTTAGAACTATCATTGATCATGTGATAAAGTATATGATCTAAACATTGATTCATATATATCTGTTACTATAGTTTGTATATATTTTCATATAAATAACATGTACTGTATCTTTATAACTAATATAATATAATATTTGATCTGGCTACAGCACCAAGAATTTCCACAAAGGCTCTGGGTGCATATGATCATAACTCATGGTATTTAAGTGTTTTCCATACCTTCACTGTCTTCTCCTTTAGCAGAATCTCACACCAACCAACTGTTATTGTTTCTTCAACTACATGGTTGGAGGAACAATTTTCCAAAGAGTTCTTTAATTCCTCAAACAAAGGTACCTTTTTGGGGATTTCAAATAGATTGAGTCTCCATGAGTCTTTCTCTAACAGAGCAGAGAAGGTAAAAATTGGTGTCAGCTTGTCTAATCCATCAGTCTCTCTGTTTACTCTCTGTTGCTTTTTGTATAGAAGTTCTAGGTCTTATGATTGCAGCTTCAGATGCAATTCGGTTTGCTCATTTTCACACAAGACCTCTACAGCTTTGTATGCTTATCAGCTGTCTCAAAGGATGTTTTTGGATCCCAGTACAAGTCAGTCTCTGTCTTGGTGGCTGGATCATCAGTTCATTATTCATTGTGCTTCTTTTGCTTCTCCTACCTGGACTGTGATCACTACAGATGTAAGTCTTTCAGGTTGGGAGCTGTTTGGGGTCTCTGAGAGCACATTTTCAGGGCTCTTCAGGTTTGGCCTCTTTTGAAAACAGAGTCTCATCTTTGTTTTCAGACAGACAATGTCACAGAAGTGACTTATGTCAACCATCAAGGGGAAACTCACAGTTCCCTAGCCATGAGGGAAGTGTCTCAAATTCTTTCATGGGCAGAAATCAATTCCTGTCTAGTCTCTGTGATTCATATTCCATGGGTGAACAACTGGGAAGCGGACTTTCTCAGTCATCAATCTCTACATCCAGTCTCTTCACCAGGATGTGTTCGATCAGATTGTGGATCTTTGGGGTCTCCCAGAGTTAGATCTGATGGCTTCTCTTTAATCAACAAACTTCCCAGGTACTTTGTGAGGTCCAGGGACCCTCAAGCAGAGTTTGTGGATGCTCTAGTAGCTCCTTGGTCTTCCAGCTTGCTTATCTGTTTCCTCCTTTGGTACTTCTTCCCAGAGTGCTCTCCAAGATAAGCCTAGAGATATCACCGGACTCATTTGTCTACATCAGAACAAAGTTACAATATAAACAAATGAGTAAAAATATAATTAGACAATCGTTCATGCAATCGCATGATTTCAATAATGGTAATGGGTCAGGGTTTAGTGTCTATGAGGCTAGGCCCACCCCCAAGCCTACGATCCCATATAGGTCAGCCAAATGGCTAGTATGTTTCATGATGTTCTAATGGCACTAAAGCCCAGTGCAGTTAGGACGGTATTTAACGTCCTAGCAGCAGGAAGGGGTTAAATCAGATTCAGAACAACATAAATAGTGCATAAGACTCAATATAATGAGTGATATAACTAAAGTAATGCAAGGGTTTAAATTTCATATTTTTCATTTTGTTTCATATATTTTCATATTTTTTCATGCTTGCATAATATATGCAGACATCTATGCATACTTAAATAAACTTTCATCAGTCAGATAGGGCAAGGAATTTTTAAATCCAATATACTTTAATCATCAAATGTGCTTTGTTCTATTGGTATTCTTTGTGGAAAGCTAAACCTAGGTAGGCTCATATGCTAATTTCTAAGACCTTGAAGGCCGTCTCTTATCTTTTTCACAGCTAGACAGAATGAATTAATGTGTGACATAAACATAGCATTGTGCTCACTCCCGTGGAGTTATTTATGAGTCAGCACTGATTGACTAAAATGCAAGGCTTTCAAAAAAACTGAAATAAGGGGGCAGTCTGCAGAGGCTTAGATACAAGGTTATTACAGAGGTAAAAGGTATAATAATATAACTGTGTTGGTTATGCGAAACCATGGAATGGGAAATAAAGGGATGATCTATCTTTTTAAACAAAAATTCTAAAGCATACTGTCCCTTTAAAAAATAGTTTGCTGCTCATGTTTGTAAATTTAAAAAAATATGTGTGGGTAATTATTCTCTCCTATATATCCCTACAATCTAACGGATGTTAGTCTCATGTTTTATTTATTTAATGATTTGTTTTTGTTTGATACTTTGTAGGTATCTACTTGATGTCTTGGTTGGGATAACTATATAGAAGTTTATTAGTGTAATACAGATCTAAATGCTCAATATAAGACAAATTTAAAGGACCATTAAATACAGCAGACTTGCACAACCAGCAAGTGCATAATAAAAAAGACAATGCCATAGCACTTACTCTGAATTTGAACACTAAAGGCTGTGACACACTCCAAGCTATGCAGCGCAAGGCAAAGCAGCTGCTTCACACAGCGTCGCATTGCTTCTGAAGTTCAAATATTTTGGAGCAGAGTGCTCAGAGATGAAAAGGCAGGACGCACTGAGCGCGCACAGCCGCATCTACACGCTGCGCGCCACTCCACTTGCAGTGTGTCCCAGCCTTTAATTTGCCTACTCCCTGTATCATGATCAGTCAATAACAGACTCAAATACGTATAAACTGTGAACTCTTGCACATGCTCAGTAGGATGTGGTGCCTCAAAAAGTGTGCATATAAAAAGAATGTGCAGAATTTCATAGTGGAAGTTCATTGGAAAGTCCCTTAGAACTGCATGATCTATTTTAATCATAAAAGTTTAATTTTGACTTTTAGTACCTCATTTAGAATTATGACATTTTTGTCAATTATTAATTTACTTTGCTATTTTATTCATGATTAGCTCACATGCTGCTGAACACTATTGGGTATGATTTTGTGTGCTGTTATTAGTTGATAGTTATACTTATGATCACCTTAATAGCAAAGTAACCATAGAATTACAAAGTACAAATGAGCTCATCTCCTTACTCTTGAGTGGACTATTTCAGAAAGGCAATGCTAGTCAGGGAAAAATGAATACGTCTAAATCCTGCTGTAGTGCAACCCCCACTTTCAGACTGGGCGTGAGATTCACTTTTTTTGAGTAGATGCATTTATGCTGCAAAATATCTATTTTAATATGCATCAGTCATAGTGTATTTTTATGTGTCTAACTTGTTTCTGATATAACTACACTTAAAGGGATACTAAACCCAATTTTTTTCTTTCATGATTCAGATGGAGCATGATATTATAAGTACCTTTCTAATTTACTCCTATTATCAATTTTTCTTTGTTCTCATGCTATCTTGATTTGAAAAAGCAGTACTGTAAGCTTTAGAGCCGGACCATTTTTTGTTCAGCACCTGGGTAGCACTTGCTGATTTGTGGCTAAATGTAGCAAACCAATCAGCAAGTGCTACCCAGGTGCTGAACTAAAAATGGGCTGGCTCCTAAACTTTCATTACTGCTTTTTCAAATCAAGATAACATGAGAAAAAAGAAAAATTGATAATAGGAGTAAATTAGAAAGTTGCTTAAAATTGCATGCTCTATCTGAATCATGAAATAAAAAAATTGGGGTTAGTATCCCTTTAAATGCTATATCAATCTAAAACAATGTAACACCATTAACATTTAAATCATGATCCAGTAAAAATATATATTATTTTTATGACGTAAGCATTTGATATGCTATGTTTACTTCTGAATGCTTTAAAAAAAAGCTACAGTGGTGTTTAGGAAGCAAGTTACATTTGGTTAAAGTTTTCGATGTACAACTCTGTTTTTCTAATTGATTTTAATTAGCAACAAATGTTAATCGAAAAATCCTACTTTTCAATGTAGCCTATATGGTAGACAGGTTTTAAAACCGTTTCCATGACGACCAATCAAATACTTGATGCATCCAGCCCAGCCAACCAGATGAAAGACAGGGGAAATTTAAAAAATGTACTCATTAGATAGTAGGCGTGGCGGTATGGTAGATGGGGGCGAGACATGTTCCGCGTAACCCAATAGAATACATAGATAGTTTAATTGACATGAACAGAATCAAATCAAGAAAGAGATGGGCGGTGATATTTGCCAACAAGCTTCTTTCCGCAAAACTAATGCGGCTGCTTGGGCTTTAAAGCCATTGTGGCAGCGTGGTTTATGTATAGGTTTTTTCCCCTTTAAGTTATTTGCCTTTTTTTTTAAATTTATTTAGATAGTATTTTGCGTTCTTATCCCTGGATTACCTGCTGATTTCGATATAAAACAATCATGGGAAGAGGTAATGTGCGAAAACGTTTATTCTCAATGCGAATGTGCCTTGTAGATTCAAGTGATTGACTAAATGTGTTTAGGATTTGTATAGGTAGTTTGCGGGAGGTTTCTTTATATTGCCAGATACCTTGTGCTATCTTCATAATTCACACAATACTTGTTTATCCCAAAAAGCGCATCAAATGGGTGTTGAGTGTACGAGTTTAAACTGTAATACTGATAGATGGTCCAGTTATAGTTACACTTTTAACCTACTATTTGCCAGTATGTATGTGAAACTGATGGGCAGTACATAGCAAACAATGGGTTAATATCTGCGAACACAAGTATACCAAGTATTAGTTGGGCGAGCTGGGTCTGCAGTGCATACAAACTGTTTGACCCAATCAGATTACTGGATATGCAAGTCAGATGCACTACTGGGAGCTAGCTTCTGATTAGTGGCTGCATATATGCTTCTTGTCATTGGCTCACTCAATGTGGTCAGCTAGTACCCAGTAGTGCATTGCTGCTCCTTCAACAAAGGATACTAATAGAATGAAGCAAACTGGAAAGATTTTTACATTTAAAATGCATTTCTCTATCGGAATCATGAAAGTAAAACTTTGGCTTTGATGTCCCTTTAAAGGAACACTGTACTCAAAATTGTTCTTTTCTGTGTATGGAAGAACAGTAAAAAAAAGTATAAGTATAAACCATTTTAAAGAAACATGTAACCCAAACTTTCTTTTTTTGTGATTCAGATGGATTTTCTATTTACTGAAAGGGACAGTTCACTCTAAAATTGTTTTACCTGAATGTGTTCCCATGACTTGTTATACCAGCTACAATGTATAAAATGTATGTAAAATTGCTAATTTATGCTTCTTTTGCAAAGGGAATTGCTGGATTTGCTCTTTAAAACCACAGACCACCAGAATAGGCTAAGCTTGCAGATAGATCTGATCTCTATCTTATCACTCAAATGTTTCCCTTTCTCATCTGTCCCTTTTCATGATTTAGCTAGAACATACTCTTCCCCGCCCCCATTTAATTCTGTTATTTGCTTCTCTTGGTTTTACTTTTTTTGAAGGAATATAAATTAATTACTGGGAGCTATCTGAAGACATAAGGTGAGCCAATAACAAGGTGTGTGTGTGTGTGTAGCCACCGGTCAGTAGCTAGCTCCAACTAGTGCATTGCTGCCTCCGAGCCTACCTAGTTTTTCAACAAAGGATACCAAGAGCACAAATCAAATTAGATAATAGAAGTACATTGGAAAGATGTTTAAAATTGCATTCTCAGTCTTTAATTATTTAAGTTTTGAATTTACCATCCCTTTAATGGTTCTGTAATGACATCTTCCCTTTTAACCATTAAAAGAATCATCCCTCTGGAATCTCATTGAAATTTTTTCACTTTCTGCGATGACATTTTTAGTCAAAATATTTCTGCAGGTCATTTTAAAATTAAATACCATTTTAAATTAGGCAGTTATACTAAAGCACCAACACAATTGCAATATACTTATTAACTGGAGAATAAAACAATTTTTAAAAGTTTTATATATTATATTGCAGCATGTAAAAGGAGGCAGTCGTCAATCAATGGTCTGCTGTGCTACCCCTTATTTGCTGTGGCTTCACTGTGTTAAGGAAAATGTACACAATACAACCAGAGCAAAACTATGTTTAAAGAGAACAGCCTGTTGTGGAACAGCACCACAAAGCAAAAGTGTCAACGGTTCCCTCGTGACCCATTCTTTCTGCAATGACATCTCACATCACTGCATGTTGTGCCTTGGGGCTCCAGACTAAGCAGAATCAAATTATCATTTAGGACCCTAACTTGGTGATAGGACATCTTTCATGATTTAGATAGAGCATACATTTTTAAAAATCTTTCCAATGTACTTTTATCAAATTTGCTTAATTTTCTTGACTTTTTTTTTTAGTTGAAAAGCATATCAAAGCTAGGAGCTAGCTGCTGATTGGTGTCTGCACATATATGCCTCTTGCAATTGGATTACCAATGTATTCAGCTAGCTCTCAGTAGGTAAATAGTTTCTAAAAAAAAATTTTTGTCTTGAGTTTAGAAATACCCAATGTTTACATGTTCTTTGCTTTTTTTTTTTTTCCTCTCTCTCAAAATTACCGATAGTTACATTGGAACACTGATATCTGTCGGGAATCCCTGAATATCCCTTGACGTGTGTATGTATGATTTATTTTAGTAGACAACCCCAAGTATTGATCTAGGCCCATTTTGGTATATTTCATGCCACCATTTCACTGCCAAATGTGATCAAACAAATAAAAAAAAAAAAAAATCACTTTTTCACAAACTTTTGGTTTCACACTGAAATTATTTGCAAACAGCTTGTGCAATTATGGCACAAATTGTTGTAAATGCTTTCTGGGATCCCCTTTGTTCAGAAATTGCAGACATATATGGCTTTGGCATTGTTTTTTGTTAATTAGGTAAATGCCGCTGTACACCACACTTGTAATATGCCCAGCAGTGAAGGGGTCAATTAGGTAGCTTGTAGGGTTAATTTTAGCTTTAGTGTAGAGATCAGCCTCCCACCTGACACATCCCACCCCGTGATCCTTCCCAAACAGCTCTTCCCTCCCCCACCCTACAATTGTCCCCGCCATCTTAAAGGGACAGTCTACACCAGAATTTTTATTGTTTAAAAAGATAGACAATCCCTTTATTGCCCCTTCCCTGGTTTTGCATAACCAACACTGTTATAGAAATATATATATTTTTTTTTTTTTTTACTTCTGTGATTACATTGTCTTTAAGCCTCTGCAGACTGCCCCCTTACCTCAGTGCTTTTGACAGACATGCTGTTTAGACAATCAGTGCAGACTCCTAAATAACTGCACAGGAGTGAGCACAATGTTATCTATATGACACACATGAACTAGTACTGTCCAACTGTGAAAAACTTTCAAAATGCTCTGAGCTAAGAGGCTGTTTTCAATGGTTTAGAAATCAGTTTTAGCCTACCTAGGGTGAGCTTTTCAAAAATACCACCAAGGGAACAAAGCAAATTTTAATAAGTCAACTGGAAAGTTGTTTAAAATTTCATGCCCTAGCTCAGTCATGAAAGTTTAATTTTGACTAGACTGTCCCTTTAAGTACTGGCAGAAAGTCTGCCAGTACTAAAATAAAAGGCGCTTTTTTTTTTTGTGTTTTTTTTTTTTTTTTTTCCAGCTGTGATGGATTTCCCCCCCTACCTATTTGCCACCAGTACCCAGTTCTCCCCCCCAAAACATTTTTTTTTTAATATTATTATTTTTTTTTTTATATTGAATACATTTTTTCTGTAGTGTATCTGCCCCCCCCCTCCAATACCCCTCTCCCAGATCCTTTGATCTTTATCCCCCCTCCTTCCCATACACTTAGGGCTAGATTTATGCGCCCCTGTACGTCTCAGCTCGCCTGTGGCGGGGCGCAATTACCCGCAGGTAATTAACATTGCACACGAGCGCAATACTCGCGTGCAATCCCGCCCCCTGCCCACGCACAGCCAATCACGCGCGGGCAGGAGCTGTCAATCTCCTCGGTCGGACTCGACCGAGGAGATTGAATTTCGCCAGAATAGATGTGGCAAAGAAGTTAGGGAAGCAGCGGTCTGGTGACCGCTGCTTGATAAATCGCGGCGAGCAAGTTCTTGTGAGAACTTGCTGCCGCAAGGGCTTGATAAATCTAGCCCTTAGATTGGTGGCAGCAGTTGCTGCACGCTCCCGGCATGCACATACAGGAACTGGATGCCGAGTAGCGATGGGCCGCCTTCCTTCTATGGCTCCCACCCACCAATGATAGGCACCATCGCTACCTCGCTGCATTGGTGTGCTATATAAAAAAAAAAAAGGTATTACAGGATGCCTTAATATCGAGGCATCACTGCAATACCATGAAAGCAGCTGGAAGCAATCAGGATAGCTTCAAACCCCTCAAGGACGTACAGGGTACGTCGTTGATCGTTAACGGACATTTTTTGTAGGACGTACCCTGTACGTTCTTGGTCATTAAGGGGTTAACTCTAGGCAACACCTACTACACAATTTGGATATAGTCAGAGCCTTACAATTCTAACTTCCGGTTACTAGAGATTTAAGACAGGCTTCCAGCGTATTTGTCCACTTTTCAGGTCCCAGAAAGGGAAGAGACTACAGCGGTGGCCTTGGCATCATGGCTAAAGCAGACTATTTGTAACGCTTACTTGGTTGCAGAATATTTATGCTTCCTCCGAAGCTGCTCTTGGGAGGAAAGCACTTCAGGCCGCAGTGTCCAGCAAATAGGTACTGCCATTTTGTCCCACCTGTCCTTAACATTGACTCTCAGCTTGGGTATTGTATCCCACATGTTATGGGCATCTTACAAAAAAAAAAACATTTATACTGATACATTCCTTTCTTTCGGAATGAGTACATAGGACCATTAAAGCAATTGGGTATTAGGACCAGCCATTTTTTAAAATTATTTTTTGTTATATGGGCAACAGTTCTTATTTACACCTTTTTATCCCTGCATTTTGTCTTTCCTACCTTTTCTGTCTCTCTTCTGCTCGGCTATTATGTATATTGAGTGGGGAGAGGTGGGAGGGATTAAAGCTCTTGTAAGGGTTCTTGACCTCCTAGTGGCAGGAAATATATCCTAGATGTGGACACTAGGCACTAGTGGCAAACCCAATGCATTATCAGATTGGTTGTGCATCCGGTGACCTCACAGAGACACAGGTCTATTCGGGATGAGCGCTAACGCTTTGTAGGAGCCCCTTACACCAGTACACATACATGTATGTGAGGCATACACCACACATACATGTTACACCATTAAAACAATGGGTACTGTAATTCCATCATCTTCACTATCTCTATTTTTGCCTCCCCCTGGGGGAGGGGGGCGGCCGAAGACCCCTTGTAAACCTCATTCCCCAAGGTTCACTTGGGGTGGATGTCAGAGTATCGGTGGGGCGCCCCCCCAGGCAGAGGCAAAAACAAATCGTAAAGATGGGTGAATTACAGTGCCCGATTAGCCCATTTCTCTGAGGTCACCGGATGCACAACCAATCGTATAATGCATTGGGTTTGCCACTAGCGACTCGTTTTGTGGACACCTATGGACTCTCCTCATCCTGGAAAAAAAGAAATTTATTGGTAAGTATGGTGGGTTTCTATTTTATTTTTTTATAATATAAACTGATTAATAGCATTATTATAGGACTATATAGACACACACCTAAGAAGTGCTATTTTATTTGTGCGTATTTAAAAAATAAAATAAAATGCTGCAGCTACTTTGTTTTATACAGATTATCAGACAAGTATGTGGTTTTGTTGCTGCCATGAGATTTTTTTTTTTTTTTTTTTTTCATGATGGTAATGTTTACTTATTTACTTTACATTAGTAGAATTTGCCACGTATTTGAATAGTTTAAAATCAGACTGACGGATGCAGTAATTTTCTGGGCCGTCTTTCATAATAGCTACACTAATCCTCACCATTTAAAAGTGTATATTATAAGACTGTAATGTGCTGTCAGTGTCTAGGAAATTGTCCCAGGGCTGGGCTACATGAGCACTGCCTTCGTTTGCAGGGGCCGGACTAGTTGTCTCAGACACGCAACTGTCGGTCTCCCTTTCAGTCCCTTTAAAGATGGCGGCGCAGTGCGCTGCATTTGCCTTTACGATGCGCTGAACCTTCCTCCTACATCCAAACGAAAACAAACCCGGTCCTCTCTCTCCTCTAGGAAAGAAAATGTCCAAACCGAGCGACGGACGGACCGGAGATACCCCAGAAAGCACAAGGACCGGCGGAACAAATGAGAACCGCCCGACAATGAACGGGGTTGGTCAGCTGACTTCTAACTTTATTTTCATTCTGAGTTATTAAACATGCTCCTGTCTGTGGCTATCCTGATGTCGATTTGTTTTTTGATGTAGCTCGGTTAACCCTTTCGGTGCGTTTCTGTTAAATAAAACGTTTTAACGTGAGAATGGGTTACATGAGCAAATAACACGTAATGAGTTGGTATGTTTCCTGTTTCTTTTCATAAACATGCAGTCTTCTAATGATATGGCTTTATAATAAACAAGGTATATATTATTGTTTAGCACACAATCAAGCAATGATCAGAGCCTAATCACAATGATCCTAGTGTAGGACAAATGTTACACTAATCAAAATACTTACATAATCATTAGAACGGAAAATCTATACTTAGTCCTTTTATGACTAACCTATGAATTTAATAATAAGCACAATTGTTTATCAATAAAATTGTGTGTATGTTTAATATTTGTTCTTTGTGCTATTTAGATTGAGTCTGTGGGTTTGGTTTTCTCCTTTTATAAACTGTTACAAGTTTGTTTTTTCCCTAGGAACTTGTGTGTTTGGGACAGTCCAAAATTTATACTTTTATGAGCCCTGTGAAATCTCAGAGTGCCCGTCCTCCTCTGCAAGATGAAAACTCTGTCACCCACCATGAGAGCAAATGTTCAGGAAAAACAGCAGCTGAGAACCACAAAAAAGCAGAAGGTAAATAAATGGTGTTCTCTTCCATAAATGGATACACAAGCTGAGCTTAAAGGGACACTGAACCCAAATTTTTTTCTTTTGTAATTCAGAGAGCATGAAATTTTAAGCAACTTTCTCTATTATCAAATTTTCTTCATTCTCTTGGTATCTTTATTTGAAATGCAAGAATGTAAGTTTAGATGCCGGCCCATTTTTGGTGAACAACCTGGGTTGTTCTTGCTGATTGAGATCTGAACCAAAAAAAGCTTAGATGACTTATTTTTCAAATAAAGATAGCAAGAGAATGATTCAGTGTCCCTTTAACATTGCTTTAAAAAAAACTTTTTTTTTTTTTTCATCTCATATCCTAGTACATCAGTTATTCATCTGGCTGTGTGTTGAGTTTTCGTTTTAAAATGTGTCTAGGTGCAAGACTGTGTGGGTGGAGCTTATTGCTCAGGGCATGGGATGGTTGGGAGAAGCCAGTGAATCTTGGGCAGGGTTTGGGTATTCCCAGTTTTCTTTTAGAGCTTCAAGGGTATTTAAAATTGTGAAAAAAGTACAGCAGGACAGAACTTTAAAGGGACAGCGTACACAAATTCTCATATAACTGCATGTAATAAACACTACTATAAAGAAAAATATGCACATATAGTGATCTAAAAATTCAGTTTAAAATCTTTAAACATAGTTAGATGCTCCCAGTTTAGCACTGTTGATGGTTAGGGTGGGAAAACAATTAGAGCAGACCCCTCCCCCCTTACCTTCATATGAAAAGACAGATTATATAAACAGGAACCTGCAGGAGTCTAACGCAAAAATACATCTGACACTGTGGGGCTTGGTTAGGTGTCTGAAAATCAGCACAATGTTCTTAAAAATAACAAACAACCCCCCCCACACACACACACACACACACACACTATACATAGTTATCAAAACTCTCCCAGATGGGCTATATAAATGGATCATATACAAGACATTTATGCAAAGAAAAATCTAGTTTTTAAATGTCAGTTTAAATCAGGCAATTGTGAAACTTGCAAGAGTGCTTGATAGTTCTGGTTAAGCTCCTAACTTTAACTTTCAACAGCACGCTGGAAGTAAGAAATGTCCCCTGCAGTCTAATCAGCCATTTTAATGATGGATGACTTAAAGGGACCTAATTTGCAGGGGTTTTACTGATAGTCCTGTGTAAGCAACAATGCAATAATTAAAATGATCTAGAATGTTGGCTCATTCTATTGATCAATACTTATGTACTTATCCAGCGATTCAATGAATCCTATACTCAAAATGTATTTATTTCACATAATTTATTGTAACATTCTTATTAAAAAATAAAGATCCGGAAGTTTTGGGCTCCTGTATACCAACATCTCTCTCTTAAACAGTCATAAGTTGCTTGCATTCATAATAGCTAACAGCCTTACGTTCTCAAATGCATAATGATCAATCTGGTTTATGGGCGGTAGGAATTCTATAAAGTAATTTGCAGATTTTTGTATTAGATTATTGGAATAATGATGGGGGGGGGAAATAATAATTGTAAAGTGGATATTGTCCTGGTCACCTTAGATGTGAATAAGGTGTTTGACTCGACAGGCTGGGGTAACTTGCAACATTACACAAATTTGGTCTGAGTGGTCCGTTTAATGTTATCTGTTTTTAATTTGTAATAATGATACATCATGTATTAAAGGGACAGTTTACTTAAAATGTTTCTCTGCATTAATTTGTTCCCAATGATCCACTCTTTACCTGCTGGAGTGTATTACATTGTTTACAATTATTTCCATTACTCTTATATTGGCATTTTAAAAAAGTTTTTTGCCTCAAGGCCAAGCTATGTTTACACAATCAGTAGAAGAAATTACACTCCCAGTGGGGTTTAGAAGAGATAAGGTAATAAAATGTTAATTTCTCATTGTTCTCTCCAAGTATTGATGATTGTTTTATGGACAGGTATATGTACACAATGTGATAAAGTAATGAGATCTGATTATACTTACAAGTTCAACCCATTTTATTAGGATGTGGCTTCAAAACACAAAATCGGCTAATTCATATACACAAATATGCCTTAAAAAGCAAATCTCGTACATTTTATACTCTGCAGCTGGTAAAAAAAGTAATTGGAAACACATTAAAGTAAAAACAATTTTATAGTATACTGTCCCTTTTAATAAATGGTGGTTTGAGTCCAAAAATTGTGATATCTAAACGGACGAGGCAGATTGGCCTATCTCCCCTCTACTTTTTAATCTTGATTTAGAAACATTAGCTGTTTTAAAATGAGAATTGAGGGACCCATCTAGGAGGAAAAATGCTTACACCTTCCCTATATATAGATGATTTTGTTACTGTTTATGGGTAATGCCAAGAAGATTTCCCCATTTTTATTTTCTTTCTTATATGAACAAATCTGTCGCGGGGGAAAAAAAATAGATCATCTGGGAGAAATCCTAAATCCTTTGGGTTTATAATATAAATTGCAGTATAAGGGACACTCAGGTTAAATTACATTTCTCCAACATTGGTGTGTCCGGTCCACGGCGTCATCCTTACTTGTGGGAATATCTCTTCCCCAACAGGAAATGGCAGAGAGTCCCAGCAAAGCTGGCCATATAGTCCCTCCTAGGCTCCGCCCACCCCAGTCATTCTCTTTGCCGTTGCACAGGCAACATCTCCACGGAGATGGTTAAGAGTTTTTTGGTGTTTAAATGTAGTTTTTATTCTTCTATCAAGTGTTTGTTATTTTAAAATAGTGCTGGTATGTACTATTTACTCTGAAACAGAAAAGGATGAAGATTTCTGTTTGTGAGAGGAAGATGATTTTAGCAGACAGTAACTAAAATCGATTGCTGTTTCCACATAGGACTGTTGAGATGAAGTAACTTCAGTTGGGGGAAGCAGTTAGCAGACTTTTCTGCTTAAGGTATGACTAGCCATATTTCTAACAAGACGATGTAATGCTGGAAGGCTGTCATTTCCCCTCATGGGGACCGGTAAGCCATTTTCTTAGTCAAACAGAATAAAGGGCTTATTATGGGCTAAAAAACTGGTAGACATTTTTATGGGCTAAATCGATTGCTTTATTTGGGCATATTATTCATATTTATGCTGACAATTTGCATTTATAAACTTGGGGAACGTTTATTAAACGGCAGGCACTGTGTTAGACACCTTTTCCAGTCAGGGGGCCTTCCTAGTTGTAGACTGAGCCTCATTTTCGCGCCATTACTGCACAGTTGTTTTTTGAGAGCAGGGCATGCAGATGCATGTGTGAGGATCTAAAAATTGCTGGAAAAGCTTCTAGAAGGCGTCAATTGGTATCGTATTCCCCTCTGGGCTTGGTTGGGTCTCAGCAAAGACTATAGCTGGGACTGTATAGGGGTTAAATTTATAAACTGCTCCGGTTCTGTTATTTTAAGGGTTAAAGCTCTGAAATTTGGTGTACAATACTATTAATGCTTTAAGACACTGTGGTGAAATTTTGGTAATTTTTGAACTATTCCTTTATTACTGAATATGTGAAAAAGTATGAAGTGTTTTCTGTTTAAAATTTAAAGACACAGTAACGGTTTTGTTTTAAAACGTTTTTTGTGCTTTGTTGACAAGTTTAAGCCTGTTTAACATGTCTGTACCTTCAGATAAGCTATGTTCTATATGTATGAAAACCAATGTGTCTCCCCATTTAAATTTATGTGATAATTGTGCCATAGCGTCCAAACAAAGTAAGGACAGTACTGCCACAGATAATGAAATTGCCCAAGATGATTCCTCAGATGAGGGGAGTAAACATGATACTACATCATCTCCTACTGTGTCTACACCAGTTTTGCCCACGCAGGAGGCCCCTAGTACATCTAGTGCGCCAATACTTATTACCATGCAACAATTAACGGCTGTAATGGATAACTCCATAGCAAATATTTTATCCAAAATGCCTACTTATCAGAGAAAGCACGATTGCTCTGTTTTAAACATTGAAGAGCAGGAGGGCGCTGATGATAATTGTTCTGTCATACCCTCACACCAATCTGAAGGGGCCATGAGGGAGGTTTTGTCAGATGGAGAAATTTCAGATTCAGGAAAAATTTCTCAACAAGCTGAACCTGATGTTGTGACATTTAAATTAGAACATCTCCGCGCACTGCTTAAGGAGGTGTTATCTACTCTGGATGATTGTGACAACTTGGTCATTCCAGAGAAATTATGCAAGATGGACAAGTTCCTAGAGGTTCCGGTGCACTCCGGCGCTTTTCCTATACCCAAGCGGGTGGCGGACATAGTAAATAAGGAGTGGGAAAAGCCCGGCATACCTTTTGTTCCCCCCCCTATATTTAAGAAATTATTTCCTATGGTCGACCCCAGAAAGGACTTAAGGCAGACAGTCCCTAAGGTCGAGGGGGCAGTTTCTACTCTAAACAAACGCACTACTATTCCTATCGAAGATAGTTGTGCTTTCAAAGATCCTATGGATAAAAAGATTTTTGTACAGCAAGGTTACCTTCTACAACCCATTTCGTGCATTGTTCCTGTCACTACAGCAGCGTGGTTCTGTTTCGAGGAACTAGAAAAGTCGCTCAGTAGAGAGACTCCATATGAGGAGGTTATGGACAGAGTTCACGCACTTAAATTGGCTAACTCTTTTGTTTTAGATGCCGCTTTGCAATTAGCTAGATTAGCGGCGAAAAATTCAGGGTTTGCTATCGTGGCGCGCAGAGCGCTTTGGCTAAAGTCTTGGTCAGCGGATGTGTCATCCAAGACAAAATTGCTTAACATCCCTTTCAAAGGTAAAACTCTATTTGGACCAGAATTGAAAGAGATTATTTCAGACATCACTGGGGGAAAGGGCCACGCCCTTCCACAAGATAGGTCTTTCAAGGCTAAAAATAAGTCTAATTTTCGTTCCTTTCGCAATTTCAGGAACGGACCGGCCTCTAATTCTGCATCCTCTAAGCAAGAGGGTAATGCCTCACAACCTAAACCAGCCTGGAAACCGATGCAAGGCTGGAACAAGGGTAAGCAGGCCAAGAAGCCTGCCGCTGCTAACAAAACAGCATGAAGGAGTAGCCCCCGATCCGGGACCGGATCTAGTGGGGGGCAGACTCTCTCTCTTTGCTCAGGCTTGGGCAAGAGATGTTCAGGATCCCTGGGCGCTAGAAATAGTTTCTCAAGGTTATCTCCTGGAATTCAAGGAACTACCCCCAAGGGGAAGGTTCCACATGTCTCACTTATCCTCAAACCAAATAAAGAGACAGGCGTTCTTACATTGTGTAGAAGACCTGTTAAAGATGGGAGTGATACACCCAGTTCCAATAAAGGAACAAGGAATGGGATTTTATTCCAATCTGTTCGTAGTTCCCAAAAAAGAGGGAACTTTCAGACCAATTTTGGATTTGAAGATCCTAAACAAATTTCTCAGGGTACCATCGTTCAAGATGGAAACCATTCGAACGATTCTACCCACTATCCAGGAAAGTCAATTTATGACTACCGTGGATCTAAAGGATGCGTACCTACATATTCCTATCCACAAAGAACATCATCAGCTCGCTTTTCTGGACAAGCATTACCAGTTTGTGGCCCTCCCATTCGGGTTAGCCGCTGCTCCAAGGATTTTCACAAAGGTGCTAGGGTCCCTTCTAGCGGTTCTAAGACTGAGGGGCATTGCAGTAGTACCTTACTTGGACGACATTCTAATACAAGCGTCGTCCCTGTCAAATGAAAAGGCTCATACAGACATCGTTCTGGCCTTTCTCAGATCACACGGATGGAAGGTGAACATAGAAAAAAGTTCTCTGTCTCCGTCAACAAGAGTTCCCTTCTTGGGAACAATAGATTCCTTAGAAATGAGGATTTTTCTGACAGAGATCAGAAAATCAAAACTTCTAAGGTCTTGTCAAGCTCTTCATTCTGTTCCTCGTCCTTCCATAGCGCAGTGCATGGAAGTAGTAGGGTTGATGGTTGCAGCAATGGATATAGTTCCTTTTGCACAAATTCATCTAAGACCATTACAACTGTGCATGCTCAAACAGTGGAATGGGGACTATACAGACTTGTCTCCAATGATTCAAGTAGATCAGAAGACCAGAGATTCACTCCGTTGGTGGCTGACCCTGGACCATCTGTCCCAGGGAATGAGCTTCCGCAGACCAGAGTGGGTCATTGTCACGACCGACGCCAGTCTAGTGGGCTGGGGCGCGGTCTGGGAATCCCTGAAAGCTCAGGGTCTATGGTCTCGGGAAGAGTCTCTTCTCCCGATAAACATTCTGGAACTGAGAGCGATATTCAATGCTCTCAGGGCTTGGCCTCAACTAGCAAAGGCCAGATTCATAAGGTTCCAATCAGACAACATGACGACCGTTGCGTATATCAATCATCAGGGGGGAACAAGGAGTTCCCTGGCGATGAAAGAAGTGACCAAAATAATTCAATGGGCGGAGGATCAGTCCTGCCACCTGTCTGCGATCCACATCCCGGGTGTGGAAAACTGGGAGGCGGATTTTCTGAGTCGTCAGACATTCCATCCGGGGGAGTGGGAACTCCATCCGGAGATCTTTGCCCAAATAACTCAATTATGGGGCATTCCAGACATGGATCTGATGGCGTCTCGTCAGAACTTCAAGGTTCCTTGCTACGGGTCCAGATCCAGGGATCCCAAGGCGACTCTAGTAGATGCACTAGTAGCACCTTGGACCTTCAACCTTGCTTATGTATTTCCACCGTTTCCTCTCATTCCCAGGCTGGTAGCCAGGATCAATCAGGAGAGGGCCTCGGTGATCTTGATAGCTCCTGCGTGGCCACGCAGGACTTGGTATGCAGACCTGGTGAATGTCATCGGTTCCACCATGGAAGCTACCTTTGAGACAGGACCTTCTTGTTCAGGGTCCATTCGAACATCCAAATCTGGTCTCCCTCCAGCTGACGGCTTGGAGATTGAACGCTTGATTCTATCGAAGCGTGGGTTTTCAGATTCTGTGATAGATACTCTGGTTCAGGCCAGAAAACCGGTAACTAGAAAGATTTACCATAAAATATGGAAAAGATATCTGTTGGTGTGAATCCAAAGGATTCCCATGGAATAAGATAAAAATTCCTAAGATTCTCTCCTTTCTTCAAGAAGGTTTGGAGAAAGGATTATCTGCAAGTTCTCTAAAGGGACAGATCTCTGCTTTATCTGTCTTACTACACAAAAGACTGGCAGCTGTGCCAGATGTTCAAGCATTTGTTCAGGCTCTGGTTAGGATCAAGCCTGTTTACAGACCTTTGACTCCTCCCTGGAGTCTAAATCTAGTTCTTTCAGTTCTTCAAGGGGTTCCGTTTGAACCTTTACATTCCATAGATATTAAGTTACTATCTTGGAAAGTTTTGTTTTTGGTTGCAATTTCTTCTGCTAGAAGAGTTTTTCAGTTATCTGCTCTGCAGTGTTCTCCGCCCTATCTGGTGTTCTATGCAGATAAGGTGGTTTTGCGTACTAAGCCTGGTTTTCTTCCAAAGGTTGTTTCTAACAAAAATATTAACCAGGAGATAGTTGTACCTTCTTTATGTCCGAATCCAGTTTCAAAGAAGGAACGTTTGTTACACAATTTGGACGTAGTCCGTGCTCTAAAATTCTATTTAGAGGCTACAAAAGATTTCAGACAAACTTCTTCCTTGTTTGTTGTTTTATTCTGGTAAAAGGAGAGGTCAAAAAGCGACTTCTACCTCTCTTTCCTTTTGGCTTAAAAGCATCATCCGATTGGCTTATGAGACTGCCGGACGGCAGCCTCCTGAAAGAATCACAGCTCACTCCACTAGGGCTGTGGCTTCCACATGGGCCTTCAAGAACGAGGCTTCTGTTGACCAGATATGTAAGGCAGCGACTTGGTCTTCACTTCACACTTTTGCCAAATTTTACAAATTTGATACTTTTGCTTCTTCGGAGGCTATTTTTGGGAGAGAGGTTTTGCAAGCTGTGGTGCCTTCCGTTTAGGTAACCTGATTTGCTCCCTCCCTTCATCCGTGTCCTAAAGCTTTGGTATTGGTTTCCACAAGTAAGGATGACGCCGTGGACCGGACACACCAATGTTGGAGAAAACAGAATTTATGCTTACCTGATAAATTACTTTCTCCAACGGTGTGTCCGGTCCACGGCCCGCCCTGTTTTTTTTAATCAGGTCTGATGAATTATTTTCTCTAACTACAGTCACCACGGTACCATATGGTTTCTCCTATATATATTTCCTCCTGTCAGTCGGTCGAATGACTGGGGTGGGCGGAGCCTAGGAGGGACTATATGGCCAGCTTTGCTGGGACTCTTTGCCATTTCCTGTTGGGGAAGAGATATTCCCACAAGTAAGGATGACGCCGTGGACCGGACACACCATTGGAGAAAGTAATTTATCAGGTAAGCATAAATTCTGTTTTTCAGGATTCAGATACAGCATGTAATTTTTTTTTTTTTTTTTTTACTTTTTATTTTTTGATCAATGGAGCATACAAGAAATAAAAAGAAATCACATTTTGTGCCACGCAGGGCCCATGACAAAGAGAAAAAAAAAAAGTATTACATAAAATTATAGAAGAATATTTGTCAATGTTATTAACATGTCATAAGATTTTGTTGAGTGCTCCACTGAGAATTTTTCTCTTAGACCCCCCCCCCCCTCCCTCCCCTTTTGGGTGCAAAAACAATTTGCTTAATTGCCTTGACTCATATGATATTCTATATCAGTGAGAAACAAACAAACAAACACAAAAAAAAAAAAAAAAAAAAAAAGGGGGAAGGGGGAGAAAAGGGAAGGGGAGGCTACTCACTTTTGGAGAGAAGAGGGGGCGAGCTAACGAGATATTCATGGTTCCCTATCTTTCCTTCCTAATTACCAAATGCCAAGAAGAACTATTTCTGAGTTTTTAAATGGGAAGATCAAGTAATCAATTTCACTTTCATGGAGTGTCTTTATGAACAGTGCCCATTTATTAAAAAAATTCTTTATCTCCAATTCCTTGTCAATACTTGCACTTCTTTGTTCTATTACACATTGTTTTTTTAAATAATTTTTAACTTCAGTGATCGTTGGTAGTGTTCTCATTTTCCACTTTTTACAAATCAAATATCTGGAAGCTAGGATAGATAAGTTTATTAATTTTTCATTATTTTGATGAATATTTTCCCTATTTAAACATAAAATGATTTGATATAGTGATAAAGTGAGCATTTCGGCTTTCAAGGTAGTTTTAAGCCAATATTCTAATTTACTCCAATAACCTCTGATTTTGGGACAATGCCAAAACATATGTATAAGATTTGCTGCCGGGTAAGAGCACTTAGGGCATTTACTAAACTGTTGATTATGCACTCTGAGGCCTTTCTCCGGGGTGAAATAGGCCCTGTGCAAAAGTTTAATGTGCGCCTCTCGCCAGGTAGCCGACAAAGTGGTTGCTGCCACTCTGTTGATTGACAACTGAAGAGTCTTTGCTTCAATATTGCTCTGGGGTATTAGGGAAGACCATATCTCTGCCATCTTATCCAGGGTGGGGGCATTCTTTTTAATGCTAAGTGTATGATAGCATGGGGCTATAGACATCTGCCCATTTTTATTTAAGATTGACCAGTTTTCCAGATTGCCTAACGTCCAATGCCAACCCGCTTCTTTAGTTAATTCAACAATAAAGTGTCTTACTTGCAGATATGCAAAAAAATCCTTATTGTCAAGATTATACTCATTTTTTAAATCTTCAAAGGTTTTAACACATTTTCTATCAGCATTAATTAGATATAATACCCTGTTGAGGCCATTATCATGCCATCTATTAAAGACCGCAGAATTGATGCCTGCTTAGAATTGTGGGTTTCCTATCAGAGGTAGGTGATTTGTGGCAGTACTAGTAATTGCTAAAAGCTTAGTTATTTTCCACCAAGCTTTAATGGGGTTATATATAGTTTTGAGATTTTTAATCTTTGTTGGAAGCTTTTTTGGCAGACAATGAATCATAGCAGATGGGAGGTAGGGTTCACAGACGTTGAGTTCTAGCTCATTATTTAATACATAGTTCTTGACAAAGATCCAATCCATTATGATGCGGGCTAAAAAGCTAAGATTATAAAATCTGATATTTGGGACTGCTAAACCTCCATAATCTCTTGGTGCAGTAAGTTTAGCAAGTGATATCTTAGATCTTTGGCCTTGCCACAAGAATTGCCTAAGCCACATATTAATAGAACGTATATCTTTCTCCAACAAAATCAAGGGCACATTTTGCAAGATATAAAGAAGTTTGGGGAGAAGAATCATTTTAAATAATTCTGATCGGCCAGATGTAGATAATGGTAAATGTTGCCAGTCTTTTAACTTTTCCTTTATAGTAGTTAGTATAGGAGTTATGTTAAGTTTATATAAATCTTTTAAGTTAGTTGGTATATGTATACCAAGATATCTGAAAGATTCAGAGACTGCAGTAAATGGTGTACTAAGGATAGAACTATTATTTCTTCTTAGCCAAAGTATCTCGGATTTTAATTTGTTGACTTTATAACCCGAAAAAGAACTAAAGTGATCTGTTATACAAATAAGTCTTGGTATATTATATTTTGTATTAGAGAGATAGATTAATAAGTCATCGGCATATAGTCCAGTTTTTATCTCATAGTTCCGAATTTTTATGCCATCAAGAGATTTTCTTATCATAATTGCTAAGGGTTCAATAGCTATATCAAAAAGAAGCGGGGAGAGAGGGCAGCCCTGCCGTGTCCCTCGTTCTATTGAGATAGGGGTAGAGATAGTGTTGTTTATTATCAGTTGTGTTTTGGATTGTTGATGCAGATTTTCTAAAAAATCAGGAAACTTTCCTTTAATCCCAAATTTTAATAAAGATGTTATTATGTGATTAAAGATTACTGAGTCAAACGCTTTTTCAGCGTCGATTGACAGAATAGCTAAGTCTGGGGTGCCCTCTCTCTCCGCCTCAGAAGAAGGAAGATTCTGAATATAATCCATTGTGACCAAGAGTTCTCTAATTTTTGCAGCGGAATTTCGCTTATTAAGAAAGCCCGCTTGATCCATGTGAATAATTCTCGTTAAAATAGATTGCATCCTATTTGCTAATATAGCCGTCATGATTTTGTAGTCAGAATTTAAGAGGGCGATTGGCCTATATGATTCTTTTTGTGATGGATCCTTTCCTCCTTTTAAGATCAAAGTCGTGAATGAAGAAGAAAAGGAGGAGAGGACCGGCTTACCATTAATGTATATTTTATTATAAAGATTACTCAAGTAGGGCGTTATTTCAGGTGATAAAAGCTTATAAAATTCATTTGGGAGCCCGTCTGGGCCTGCTGCTTTATTGAGGGAAAGATTAGTGACTACCTTTTCTATTTCTTCTTTTGAGATAGGGGAGTTAAGGATAGCTACTTCTTCAAGAGAGGCCAGGGGGCAGGTAATTTTATTCCAAAACTCTGTGGCTTGAGAAGCATCATATCCTCTGTTAGAATATATATTTCGAAAATATTCAGTAAATATATTCAGAATTTCTTCTGGTTCTGTTATCTGCTTCCCCTTGTGAGATAATCTTTCTATTATTGGCTTTTTTTCTTCATTTTTAACTAGTTTGGCAAGCATTTTTCCCGATTTGTTGCCAAATTTATATAATTTAGCCTGAAGTCTGATTTCTCTATTGGTTTCTTGAGTCATTAGAAAAGTGTCTCTGATAGATTTGGCGCGGACGTACTTTGCCCAATTTAGGGGGGTTTTTGCAAGTAAATAGTGATTATATGAATTGACCAGATAGTTATTTGTTTCTCTTTCTTTTAATTTTATCTTTTTAGCTAGTATGGCAGTAAAAGCAATGATTTCTCCTCTAAGCACGGCCTTTGCTGTTTCCCAAAATATATCTGGGTGCTCTATATATTCGCCATTAAAATTAAGATACTCAGTAAATTTATCCTTGATCCACCTTTTAAATTTTGAGTCTGTTGCCAAATGATAAGGAAAAAAGAATCGCGATGTTTTCGATTTAGGGTGATCAAAGTGAAACTCGAGGGAAATAGGTCCATGGTCAGACAAAATAATTGGCATTATATCTGCTTTCACTTTGTATATAGGTATGGATTGGTCTATTAAAAACAGATCAATCCTGGAGAGGGTTTTATGAGCTTTTGATAGGCAGGTATAGTCTTGGACGTCAGGGTTCTGGGCTCTCCAAATATCACGTAACGCTAAATTATACTTAATCTGGTTAATTATTTTAGTGTCTAAGTTATCTTTTTTTCTGCTTTAACTGTTTGAGATTTTTTCTTAATCTATCTAAGGGACAGTTTGGTGCCATATTGAAATCTCCTCCTAGTATTAAGTGCCCTTCACTGAATAAGAGAAGTTTAGATTGGATCATGCTCCAGAACTCTGGGTCATTAGTATTTGGTCCGTATAAATTACAAAGTGTATAAGTTATATTTAATAATTTTATTTTTACCAGGATATATCTCCCCCCGGAATCAGCCCCAGAGTGCAAAACCGTCACCCCAGATCTTTTACCAATTAGTATAGCCACACCTCTTTTTTTCCCAATACTTGGCGCTATCAAAATTTCTTTAACCCATTGCGTCTTTAATTTTAAAGATTCCTCTAAATTTAGGTGGGTTTCTTGTAAAAGGCCAATGTCAGCTTGGGTCTTTCGAAGATAGGCAAGTATCGCTTTTCGTTTGATAGGGGTTGAAATACCTCCCACATTCCAAGATACTATTTTTAAATTATTTGTCACTTGCGCCATTTATGTAAAGGGAAAGGGGAAGAAGGAAGAGAAAAAAAAAAAAAAAAAAAAAGGGGGAAGAAATAAAACAAGGAGAAGGAGAGAAAAAAAAAAAAAAAAAAAAAACACACTGTACATATATATGTATTGAACATGAATCACCCTAGGCCAGGGGGGCACCCTAGTCTCAAGGACCAAACTTTTATACAACAGAATCATTCCTTATTATGTTTGTGAATTCAGGGAGTTGAAGAAAGTTTCAGCCAGTCTGACATCCTCAAATAGATATGTTTTATCATTGGTTATTACTTTAAGTTTGGAAGGATATATTATAGTGGCGCGATGGCCGCTCTGTATAAACTTGGTGCAAATCGGGGCTAACTCTTTTCTCTTAGCAGCTGTATGGGCTGAAAAATCCTGAAAAATTAAGATCCTAGTCTTATCTATGAGGATTGGTTGGTTTTTTCTAAAATATTGCAATATCATGCTTTTATCTTGAAAATTAAGTAATCTTGCGATAATCGGTCTGGGACGATTACCATTTTTATTACCTGAGTGAGAGGTACCCAGTCTATGAGCTCTCTCCACCAATATCGGATGATAAGTTAAGGGGATTCCAAGGGCCTTTGTAAGTGTATCTGATATAAAACAAGATAAGTCATCATATTGTTTATCCTCTGGGAGCCCAATTATTCGTATGTTATTTCTCCTAGATCTGTTTTCCAGATCTTCCAACTTATTAAGGATTTTTTGGATATTATTGTTTGAAGTTTCTAAATTAGAATTGTGTCCTGCCGTTAAATCTTCTAGGTCAGACACTCTCTGCTCCATTTCTTGCAATCTATTGGAGAATTGCCTAATCTCTTGGGTTAATAGAGAAATGTCTTGTTTGATCTCTGCCCTAAGTGCCTCAAATTTAGGTGTGAGAGCTTCTGTAATACTTCCAACTAAGCTGTGTAAGTTGAGAGATTCTGGGGGGGGTACTACACTGTACGGGGTTGATTGTGATTCAGTGACAGGATCCTGGGTATTTTTAGGCTTCCTGTCTCTGTTTCTAGCTGCCATAATTGGTGATGGTGTCTTAGATGCAGTGGATAAGAATTTGTCCATAGGCTACACACTTATTGTGTTAATAAAGATAAGAAATTTGTGGAGAGTGTTTTAGCAAGTGAGTGAAAGAAATAGGATAAAGGAGGAGAGCGCCTCTTTTAAGACCGGGAAGAATTGGGTTTTATTCTTCTCGTGTGAAGTTTATTTTAGGGGATGTGTAAGTGTTTTGGTGCAAAAAAAAAAAAAAAAAAGGGGGAGAGAGAAAAACCAAGACCATATATCAATTAAAGTGATAGTGATAAGTGCTTAAAGTGACCTAAAGTAAATCGTGCAAAAAGAGTTGTACTTATTCTCAGTGATTTAGGATATTCGTGTTTTATGGCGCAGGCACACGACAGGAATTTATATCAATTTTGTGCTGAAGGCTTGAAAAAATATTCAGCTCTTAAGGTTGTCTAAACACCCAGTCTCTATTTATTACGTTAATATGAGGACAAAAGAGGTAGGACAGAGATTCACTTTACCTGTGTCTTATTTATGTTCTAAAAAGAGGTATGAACAGAGATTAGTGTCTTCTGGTATGTTATCTCAAGGGGTTGACCTTATACTATTTCAGTAGACTTTTTCTCTTTTTCTCTTTTTTTCTCTCCCTTTCCTTCTACTTAATTAAAATAAATGTGTTTGATTAGATTCTATTAGGGTTTCTTTGATTTTAGTTAGGACTAATCTCTGGCAGATTTTACCTGTAAAGGGTAGTTTTAACCAATTTAGCTGTATTGTCAGAGTTAGCCCCAAGATTATATTCCCTCTGTGTTTCTCTCTTGTCCCTGTCAATTTAGCCTCTTAATAAAAAATAGATGTTTGCTTATACTTGTGTTTCTTTATATAATAGTGAATTGATGTTACTATATTAATCAGTTAGCTTCTTAAATTTCTATACACTGTTATTGCAATTTGTCTTGCTGATAGTCTATTTTATAGTTAGGCTCCTCTGATTTCTATATACAAAAATTTGATAGCAAGTTAATACTGCTGTGCTAAGAGGATAGTTCTTTTTCTTTTTTTTCTCCCTTTCCCCTCCTTCCCCTCTCCCTTCTCTCTCCCTCCTCTTCGTATTTCTATATGCTATTGTTGTGATGGTTATCTAGAGTGTTTTATCTACAGGCCTCTTCAAATAACAGTAGAGTATAAACTAATACAATATTCAAGATCTTATATACCAAGCTTATAACTGTGGTTTACAATCAAGCGAAAGTTGCAAATTATGTTGCTCAGTATGTGTAGTTTTAAGGACATTAATGTATATTTAGCATAGCTTATATATACCTCTAACAACTTTAAAAAAGAGAGATTACCAAGCTGTTGTTAATGTGTTCTTATAGAGTAATACTTTCAAGTTGTTTTACTAATAATACATTTGCACCTAAACTCTCCTAGTCTCTATAGACAATGATAGAGAGAGAGAGTTATTTTTGACAGAGTCTATACATTCATTTTGTCATAGGTCTTTCCAAAAAAAATTTACTTAGGTTTCTTGGTTTTAGCAGGGGCTTTCCATCTTAAATCTATACAATTCAATTGTTAGTAGTCCATATCTGCTTAATCCCAAGGGGCAAACAATAGGATTGCGGCAGTAGAGAAAGTACATGCAAAAGTCATTTTATATATTGCATACTTTACCGACTCCTGATCAAGGCATACAGTGTCCATAAGATTTTCTCCAATAAGCCGGGCCTCCCCTACACGCAGCACCGGTGGGAGGGGAAGCACCGGTCAAGCAGGAGAAAGGGTAGTTGCAGGCCAAATTACCCGGTAGGTGACTGAGAGCTCAGCTCCGGCGTCTGGAAAGTCACTTCTGTCGGAGTCCGGGCAACCAGTGCAGTGGAAGATTAGGATCCGGATCTCTCACGCATCATCGGTGGAAGAGAAGTCCGGTCCAATCAGAAGTAGCGTTCAGCGTATCCCTACGCCTCTGTTCTCTTTCGTCTCTACGAACGATGTGCTCCAAGGCATCCAGAGAGCAGCATTCGGATCAGTCACCAGTCGACAGGGGAAAAAACTCTCACTCCAAGCCAGGTAGGAGTTACTAGATCCGGTAAGGTTGTGAGAGGGACTATGCGCTGATAAGTAGAAATGGCATCTTCTATATTTTTAGAGAGCCGGGTCCAAAATGATATTAGACCTTTGTATTGTTAGTCAAGTCTTTGACCGGAGCTCAGGTATTTTTCTGCCCTTCGGGCTAGGTGGAAGCCGTGTGCAGATACCAGCAGTATAGAGGGAAAGTTTTAAGATAGTACAGATATTGAATGTACTAAATGCTAGTGTGTTAAAAAGTTCTCCCTTTTATGCTTCTCCGCTATTTATTGTAGCGGCTGCTAGTGGTTCTGTTGTTCAAACATTTAAAGCAGGAAGTTTTGCATAGATTTTATGGGTTCTTGAGGATACTGCTACATGCAGTTTTAGTGCTTTGAAGTGGCACTAAGTTGAGATTCCGGTAGCGTTAGTATTAGCTATTCAAGCCGCCCTGGGTCTAAGGGTTTGGGCGCAGCCTTCCCGCCATCAGGCTTGAAGGAAAGGTAAATCAGAGCAGGTGTCTTGCGTGACCATACACCTGTGCTCCTCCTCCGGAAGTCAACTACAGCATGTAATTTTAAACAACTTTCCAACTTCCATTAAAAAAAAGTGCACAGTCTTTTATATTTACAATTTGAGTCACCAGATCCTACTGAGCATGTGCAAGAATTCACAAACTATACGTATATGCATTTGTGATTGGCTGATTGCTATCACATGGTACAAGGGGAGTGGAAATATACATAACTTTGAAATTTGTTATAAACAAATCTGCTACTCATTTGAAGTTTAGACTAAGTGCTATTGCATTGTCTTGTTATCTTGCATTTGTTGATTATTCAAATCTAATGTGTTGACTGGTCCTTTAAGGAAGTAGAGGATCAGATCAAATGTTTAGACTTTTACCTAGGGTGGAATCCAGAAAGGTTGTATGAAATGAACTATCTAATGTTCTGGTTTAGAGGTAAATTAGAATTGGCGAGAGTCCTCCTTCTTTCTTTGTCAGCAATGATCAACTTGATCAAAATGTATTTTTTCACAAATTTTATTAAATACAAACCTCCCCATATTTATTCAGAAAGAGTATGGGTTAATGAAGCTTATTCCAGCTTTCTGGGGAGGGGGTGCATTTCTCCATAAGTAAATTTGCTCAAATTTGTTTGTTTAAAAAAGATTTATTCCTTATTACCCATTCACCACTTTTACATAACCAACACAGTTATATTATACTTTTTACCACAACATACTGCCCCCTGATCAAATGGCTATCTATTGTCTTGCCCTTTAGCCAATTAGTGCAGTGTCCTGCACAATGTTATCTATATGGCACACATGAATTAGCAGGGTCTTTTTGCGAAAAGCGTATAAAATAGCATGTTATAAGAGGCTATATGCAGTGGCTTGGAAACAGACAGATATTTTGAGGTGTAAATGTTATATAGTATATTAATATAACAATGTTGGTTGTGCTAAGCTGAGGATGGGTAGTAAAGGTGTTTGTGTGTGGTTTTTATTTATTTATTTTTTTTTCTTATTATTCAATTACCATTTTTGTGTAGACTGTGCCTTTTTAGGAAATAGAGGATAACTTGTTTTCTGTTATACTTTTTTTTTTTTTTATTGAAAGCAGTGTTTCTCCTGTTAAGTGTGATCAGTCCACGGGTCATCATTACTTCTGGGATATTAACTCCTCCCCAACAGGAAGTGCAAGAGGATCACCCAGCAGAGCTGCTATATAGCTCCTCCCCTCTACGTCACACCCAGTCATTCTCTTGCACCCAACTAATAGATAGGATGTGTGAGAGGACTGTGGTGATTATACTTAGTTTTTATAACTTCAATCAAAAGTTTATTTTAAAACAGCACCGGAGTGTGTTGTTCCTTCTCAGGGAGAATTTGAAGAATCTACCTGAGTTTTTTCTGTATGATTTTAACCGGAGTAGTTAAGATCATGTTGCTGTTCTCGGCCATCTGAGGAGTGAGGTAAACTTCAGATCAGGGGACAGCGGGCAGATGAATCTGCATAGAGGTATGTAGCAGTTTTTATTTTCTGAGAATGGAATTGACTAGAAAATACTGCAAATACCTATATAAAGTAAGTTCAGCCTTAAATGCAGTAGTAGCAACTGGTATCAGGCTGTCATGTATGTATATTTGCACTTCAGTATTCTAGGGAATGGCATTTCACTGAAATAATACTGTTTACATAAAACTTTAGCCTATTTTGCAGTTAAAACGGCTTGCAGCAGGCTTTTTATGACAAATACATTTATTGATGTGAAACGTTTTTGCTGGCATGTAAAATCGTTTATATTTCTGAGGTACTGGGTGAAAACTTATTTGGGCATTAGTTTTATCCACTTGGCGGGCATTTTGTTGGATTTATGACAGTTTACTGATCTCCCTCACTGTTGTGTGTGAGGGGCTGAATTTGGCGCTTTTACTACGCATCAGAAATTCAGTCACAAGTCTGTTCTTCTTCCCTGCATGATCCGGTTCGTCTCTACAGAGCTCAGGGGTCTTCAAAAGTTATTTTGAGGGAGGTAATCACTCACAGCAGACCTGTGAGATTGTGCTTGACTGTGATAAAAAAACGTTACATTCTGTACTTTTTTTTTTTTCCCTGCTATTAAAGGGCTAGTTATCCATTACTAATGGGAGCAATCCTTTGCTAAGATTGTATTTTTACTGAGAAAAAAGTTTGTTTTTCATAAAATTATCTGTTTTATTGTACTCAACTGTCATATCCTTCTGTGCTTCTTAAAGGCACAGTGCGTTTTTGCATACTATTTATAAAAGTGAATTGAAAAGTATTTCCAAGTTTGCTGGTTATTTGCTAGTGTGTTTAACATGTCTGACTCAGAGGAATATCTCTGTGCTATATGTGCTAAAGCCAAAGTGGAGCCCAATAGAAATTTATGTACTAATTGTATTGATGCTACTTTTAAATAAAAGTCAATCTGTACAAATTGAACAGCTTTCACCAGACAACGAGAGGAAAGTTATGCCGTCTAACTCCCCTCACGTGTCAGTACCTGCATCTCCCGCTCGGGGGGTGCGTGATATTGTAGCGCCGAGTACATCAGGGCGGCCATTACAAATCACATTGCAGGACATGGCTAATGTTATGACTGAGGTTTTGTCAAAATTACCAGAACTTAGAGGGAAGCGGGACCACTCTGGGGTGAGAACAGAGTGCGCTGATAATACTAGGGCCATGTCAGATACTGGGTCACAGTATGCGGAACATGAGGACGGAGAGCTTCAATCTGCAGGTGATGGTTCTGATCCCATTAGAGTGGATTCAGACATTTCTAATTTTAAGTTTAAGCTTGATAACCTCCGCGTACTGTTAGGGGAGGTATTAGCGGCTCTGAATGATTGTAACACCGTTGCAATTCCAGAGAAATTATGTAGGCTGGATAGATACTATGCGGTACCGGCGAGGCTTACAGAGATAATTACTAAGGAGTGGGATAGGCCCGGTGTGCCCTTTTTCCCCCCCCCTCCTGTATTTAGAATTTTTTTTCCAATAGACGCCACCACACGGGACTTATGGCAGACGATCCCTAAGGTGGAGGAAGCGGTTTCGACTCTGGCTAAGCGTACCACTATCCCGGTGGAGGATAGCTGTGCTTTTTCTGATCCAATGGATAAAAAATTAGAAGGTTACCTTAAGAAAATGTTTGTTCAACAAGGTTTTATATTACAACCTCTTGCATGTATTGCGTCTGTCACGGCCGCATCAGCCTTTTGGTCCGAGTCCCTGGAAGAGACTCTTGACTCAATAACTATAGAGGAAATTTCAAACAAGCTTAAAACAATTAAGCTAGCTAATTCATTTGTTTCAGATGCCGTTGTACATTTAACTAAACTTACGGCTAAGAATTCCGGATTCGCCATTCAGGCACGCAGAGCACTGTGGCTAAAATCCTGGTCAGCTGATGTTACTTCTAAATCTAAGTTACTCAACATACCTTTCAAAGGGCAGACCTTATTCGGGCCCGGTTTGAAGGAAATTATCGCTGACATTACAGGAGGTAAAGGCCACGCCCTGCCTCAAGACAGAGCCAAGCCGAAGGCTAGACAGTCTAATTTTCGTTCCTTTCGTAATTTCAAGACAGGAGCAGCATCAACTTCCTCTGCACCAAAACAGGAAGGAGCTGTTGCTCGCTACAGACAAGGCTGGAAACCTAACCAGTCCTGGAACAAGGGCAAGCAGGCCAGAAAACCTGCTGCTGCCCCTAAGACAGCATGAATTGAGGGCCCCCGATCCGGGACCGGATCTAGTGGGGGGCAGACTTTCTCTCTTCGCCCAGGCTTGGGCAAGAGATGTCCAGGATCCCTGGGCGTTAGAGATCATATCTCAGGGATATCTTCTGGACTTCAAATCCTCTCCCCCAAAAGGGAGATTCCATCTGTCAAGGTTGTCAACAAACCAAATAAAGAAAGAGGCGTTTCTACGCTGTGTACAAGATCTTTTATTAATGGGTGTGATCCATCCGGTTCCGCGGTCGGAACACGGACAGGGGTTTTACTCAAATCTGTTTGTGGTTCCCAAGAAAGAAGGAACCTTCAGACCAATCTTGGATTTAAAGATCCTAAACAAATTCCTAAGAGTTCCATCGTTCAAAATGGAAACTATTCGGACAATCCTACCCATGATCCAAAAGGGTCAGTACATGACCACAGTGGATTTAAAGGATGCTTACCTTCACATACCGATTCACAAAGATCATTACCGGTATCTAAGGTTTGCCTTCCTAGACAGGCATTACCAGTTTGTAGCTCTTCCATTCGGGTTGGCTACGGCTCCAAGAATCTTCACAAAGGTTCTGGGGGCTCTTCTGGCGGTACTAAGACCGCGAGGAATCTTCGGTAGCTCCATACCTAGACGACATTCTGATTCAAGCTTCAAGCTTTCAAACTGCCAAGTCTCATACAGAGTTTGTACTGGCATTTCTAAGATCGCATGGGTGGAAGGTAAACGAAAAGAAGAGTTCTCTCGTTCCACTCACAACAGTTCCCTTCTTGGGGACTCTTATAGATTCAGTAGAAATGAAGATTTACCTGACAGAAGACAACAAACAAAACTTCAAAACGCCTGCCGTGCCCTTCATTCCATTCAACACCCGTCAGTGGCTCAATGTATGGAGGTGATCGGCTTAATGGTAGCGGCAATGGACATAGTCCCCTTTGCACGCCTACACCTCAGACCGCTGCAATTGTGCATGCTAAGTCAGTGGAATGGGGATTACTCAGACTTGTCCCCCACTCTGAATCTGGATCAAGAGACCAGGAATTCTCTTCTGTGGTGGCTTTCTCGGCCACATCTGTCCAAGGGGATGCCATTCAGCAGGCCAAATTGGACAATTGTAACAACAGACGCCAGCCTGTTAGGTTGGGGCGCTGTCTGGAATTCCCTGAAGGCTCAGGGATCATGGACTCAGGAGGAGAGTCTGCTGCCAATAAACATTCTGGAATTGAGAGCAGTTCTCAATGCCCTTCTGGCTTGGCCCCAGTTAACAACTCGGGGGTTCATCAGGTTTCAGTCGGACAACATCACGACTGTAGCTTACATCAACCATCAGGGAGGGACAAGAAGCTCCCTAGCTATGATGGAAGTATCAAAGATAATTCGCTGGGCAGAGTCTCACTCTTGCCACCTGTCAGCAATCCACATCCCGGGAGTGGAGAACTGGGAGGCGGATTTCCTAAGTCGTCAGACTTTTCATCCAGGGGAGTGGGAACTTCATCCGGAGGTCTTTGCCCAAATACTTCGACGTTGGGGCAAACCAGAGAGAGATCTCATGGCGTCTCGACAGAACACCAAGCTTCCTTGTTATGGGTCCAGATCCAGGGATCCGGGAGCGGTTCTGATAGATGCTTTGACAGCACCTTGGACCTTCGGGATGGCTTATGTGTTTCCACCCTTCCCGATGCTTCCTCGATTGATTGCCAGAATCAAACAGGAGAGAGCATCAGTGATTCTAATAGCGCCTGCATGGCCACGCAGGACTTTGTATGCAGATCTAGTGGACATGTCATCCTGTCCACCTTGGTCTCTGCCTCTGAGACAGGACCACCTGATTCAGGGTCCTTTCAAACATCAAAATCTAATTTCTCTGAAGCTGACTGCCTGGAGATTGAACGCTTGATTTTATCAAAGCGTGGATTCTCTGAGTCAGTAATTGATACCCTGATACAGGCTAGGAAACCTGTTACCAGAAAGATTTATCATAAAATATGGCGTAAATACCTGTATTGGTGCGAATCCAAAGGTTACTCTTGGAGTAAGGTTAGGATTCCTAGGATATTGTCTTTTCTACAAGAGCGTATAGAAAAGGGTTTATCCGCTAGTTCTTTAAAGGGACAGATCTCAGCTCTGTCCATTTTGTTACACAAACGTCTGTCAGAAGTTCCAGACGTTCAGGCTTTTTGTCAGGCTTTGGCCAGGATTAAGCCTGTGTTTAAAACTGTTGCTCCGCCATGGAGTTTAAACCTTGTTCTTAACGTTTTACAGGGCGTTCCGTTTGAACCCCTTCATTCAGTTGATATAAAATTGTTATCTTGGAAAGTTCTATTCTTAATGGCTATTTCCTCGGCTCGAAGAGTCTCTGAGTTATCAGCCTTACATTGTGATTCTCCTTATCTGATTTTTCACTCGGATAAGGTAGTTCTGCGTACTAAACCTGGGTTCTTACCTAAGGTAGTCACTAACAGGAATATCAATCAGGAGATTGTTGTTCCATCCTTGTGTCCTAATCCTTCCTCAAAGAAGGAACGACTTCTGCACAATCTAGATGTAGTTCGTGCCCTAAAATTTTATTTACAGGCAACTAAAGATTTTCGACAAACATCTTCCCTGTTTGTCATTTACTCTGGTCAGAGGAGAGGTCAAAAAGCTTCGGCTACCTCTCTCTCTTTTTGGCTTTGTAGCATAATACGTTTAGCCTATGAGACTGCTGGACAGCAGCCTCCTGAAAGAAGTACAGCTCATTCCACTAGAGCTGTGGCTTCCACTTGGGCCTTTAAGAATGAGGCTTCTGTTGAACAGATTTGCAAGGCTGCAACTTGGTCTTCACTTCATACTTTTTCCAAATTTTACAAATTTGACACTTTTGCTTCTTCGGAGGCTATTTTTGGGAGAAAGGTTCTTCAGGCAGTGGTTCCTTCTGTATAAAGATCCTGCCTATCCCTCCCGTCATCCGTGTACTTTTGCTTTGGTATTGGTATCCCAGAAGTAATGATGACCCGTGGACTGATCACACTTAACAGGAGAAAACATAATTTATGCTTACCTGATAAATTCCTTTCTCCTGTAGTGTGATCAGTCCACGGCCCGCCCTGTTTTTATGGCAGGTCTAAATTTTTAAATTATACTCCAGTCACCACTGCACCCTTTAGCTTCTCCTTTCTCGTTTGTTCTTGGTCGAATGACTGGGTGTGACGTAGAGGGGAGGAGCTATATAGCAGCTCTGCTGGGTGATCCTCTTGCACTTCCTGTTGGGGAGGAGTTAATATCCCAGAAGTAATGATGACCCGTGGACTGACCACACTACAGGAGAAAGGAATTTATCAGGTAAGCATAAATTATGTTTTTATATTGCCCAGGCTCAAAACTTCCCTTCAAAATATGCCAGTATTTAGTAACATTACTGAAGCTTGGCATAAACACTGAAAAGAACTTCAGATTTAATGAAGTAACTTCTTAATGTTTACTTATTTTAGGCAATCCAGACTTCCCTCTTAGTCTTGGTTATGAGATCTTTAAAAGTTGGAATCCAAAAAGGCCTACAAAATGTGATACAATGGAGAGAAAAGGACTCATTTATTTAAAACTTGCTGAGGGACAGAATTCTGTACCCAAATTTTCCAACGTTTTATGCTTATCTGCAATTAAGACATCCTATATTGTAATTTAACTGAGAAAAATGACTGGACATTATGGAATGGTTACCTGCCCTTTTAAAAGTTTAAAAGACCAGTCAACACAGTAGATTTGCATAATCAACAAATGCAAGATAACAGGACAATGCAATAGCACTTAGTCGGAACTTCAAATGAGTAGTAGATTTTTGTTTCCGACAATTTTAAAAGTTGTCTTTTTCCACTCCCCCTGTACCATGTGACAGCCATCAGCCATTCACAAATGCATACACACTTATTCTTGCACATGCTCAGTAGGAGCTGGTGACTCAAAAAGTTTTAATATAAAAATACAGTGCATATTTTGTTAATGGAAGTAAATTGGAAAGTTGTTTAAAATGGCTGCTCTATCTGAATAATGAAAGTTTAATTTTGATTGAGTGTCCATTTAAATACCAATCTCAATCTTCCATGACTATTTGCGACAAGATCATTACGTTAAAACAAGGTTACTCCTACGTCTGGTGGATTTAAAAATGGAAAAGATTTATAATCTTGATTTAGATGTTCTAAAACAGTATAGTTTGGACTGAAGATACCACCGCTTTAGTGAGCAAATTATTTGAGAACAATGAGCCCCCCCCAATTTTTTTTTTTTTTTTTCCCCAGTGGTGTCTCAAGCATAACTTGACAGGAGTGAGCCCAATGTTATCTATATGGTGAACATAAGCTTGCATTGGCTGTGAAAAGCTAGTAAGATGCAGGTGACCTGTTGAGGCTTAGAAACATGAAGAAAGTTAGAGATTTAGAAGTTATAAAATTGTCTTTTTCTAGACCATACACTTTCAAGTAGACTGTCCCTTTTAAATAAAATACTTTTCAAAGAATAATCTGACACATTACAAAAGTTAATTATACTGAAATAGCTATTTTTTTTTTAATTATGTAACCTGAAGCTGTATATTTATAGCGCTAAAGTAATTTTTTTTTTTTTTTTTTTTTCTTCTGGTAAATTCCATTTTATCCATTCACAATGTTACTCTCGCAAAGGTTTGGCTACGATTATTTTGGGCAATTTTGAGTGGGATAGTCAACTTTTTTTACAGACTACACAATTGCTAAGTTCAAACCAAGAAAAAAATAATTATATATATATATATATATATATATATATATATATATATATATATATATATATATATATATATATATATATATATATATATATATATATATATATATATATATATATTTGTTTTAATGTTTTTCATGTCCCATTTAAGTCCATTGTTGCTTTGCAAATCTGTGTACACAGAACTGACCCCTTGCTAAGCTTCAAGAAGTTCAATAAATAAGATTGGAGTGGAATAGATCTGCACAACCCTGTTTGATACATACTGCCGATAATAAGAGAGGGATGCTCAGGAGAAATACAGAGTGTAAATAAACTGAATATTATGGCAATTCTGGTTGTTAAAATCTTAATTTGCAAATTGCATACAACCCTGAAAGTTTGCAAATATTTGCTAGTTTAGAGCACTTCAGGGATACAACTCTGAGAACCCTCTTGAAACTACTTTGCTTCATTGTATTCAGGCAGAGGTCAGATATGAATAAGTTAATGCACTGACCATAGCAATTGCTGTGCAATATGTAGCAATGTTAAAAAATAAATGGGTTCAGTATCCCTTTAACTATGCTGCATATTTCCTATTTCGTGATTCAGATAGAGCAGGCAAATTTCTAATTTACTCCTATTTTTCTTTATCTTTATTTGAAAAAGAGCTTATGAGCCGGCCTTTTTTTTTTTTTTTTTTTTTTTTTTTTTTAAATGCAGTCACCAATCAGCAAGCGCTATCCAGGGTTCTGAACCAAAAATGGCTGACTCGTAAGCTTACATTCCTGCTTTTTCAAATAAGGATACCTAGAGAACAAAGAAATTAATAGTAAATTTGAAAGTTGCTTAAAATTGTACGCTCAATCTGAATCATGAAAAAACATTTGGGTTCAGTATCCCTTTAAGTATAGTATATACATTACTTCCACTCTTGTGAGTACAAAAACAAGTTTTCAGATCTTTAAAGGTAAAGTTTAAAACTGTTATTTTTAAATTTAATGATATATTATATATATATATTTTTATAGTTGATAAAAGAAAGAATGTTGCCCCTGAACTTTCAGTAAAATCTGAGGAACGCAAGGCGAGCAAATGTATAAATCCTGAGGTGCTTTCTGGCCCCAAACTAGAGCTGACAGAGACTCCGAAGAATTCTGGCTTGCAAACTGCTGTTAACAAAACTGACTCTCAGAAGGTCGTCAAATCTAAACCTCCCAGAAGGAAGTGAGTATATTTACAGACATCAAATCTTCTATTTCCTAAGCATGAAAGAATGTGTGTGTTGGGGGGCAGGTTAAAGGGACATTAAACCCATTTTTTTTTTTCAGGATTTAAAGCATGGGATTTTAAACAACTTTCCGACTTACTTTCATTATCTAATTTTGGTTCATTCTCAGGATATATCATAAATAAAGCATATCTAAATAGGCTCAGTAGCTCCTGATTGGTTGCTGCACATAGGTGCTGTGTGTGATTGGCTCAACTATGTGTATTATTTCTTTAACAAAGGACATTTAAGAATTAAGCAAATTGGATAATAGAAGTAAATTGGAATGTTGTTTAAAGTGTGTTCTCTACCTGAATCATGAAAAAACTTTGGGATTTCATGTCCCTTTTAATGTATGAAGTCAACTTTAATGCACTTTTAATGCAAGAAATTTTGAGAACCTAAAATGTTCCTAATGATATTTAAAACACATTACAGTGAATTCTAAACTACTATTACTAAAATTACCCTTTTAATTAAAACTATAAAACTTGATTTAGGTTGTGAAACCAATGGCACTAAAAACTGGGATTTTTTTTATTTTTTGTCTCCACAGAGCTCAAGTAAAGAATTCTCCAATCAGGAAGGTCACTGATTATTTCCCTGTTAGACGAAGTGGCAGAAAGAGCAAAACAGAATTAGAGGTAGTTATTGTGTGTGTTATATATATATATATATATATATATATATATATATATATATATATATATATATATATATATATATATATATATATATATATATATATATATATATATATATATATATATATATATATATATATATATATATATATATATATATATATATATATATATATATATATATATATATATTTTTTTTTTTCCTCCAATATTTTATAAAATAAGCGGCTTATTTTACCTTCTTCAATAGATAGAAGAGAAGAAGAGAATAGATGAATTGATTACAACTGGGAAAGAAGAAGGACTGAAGGTGTGTACTTATTGGAGAGTGAATGAAGACCTTGTATATTATCTAGTCAACTCTGGCTTTAAGAAATCAAATGTAAGAACTTTTAGCATGCCTGTTTGTTTTCCATTTAGATTGATATCATTACTGGTAAAGGAAGAGGAGTGATTGCAACAAGAAAGTTTAATCGTGGAGAATTTGTGGTAGAATACCACGGGGACCTTATAGAGATCACAGATGCTAAAAAGAGAGAAGCTTTGTATGCACAGGATTCATCTACTGGCTGCTATATGTATTACTTTCAGTATCTGAATAAAACCTACTGGTGAGTAAGTGAATTGGGTTGAATACAGCTTGACTATGACAAATCTAATTTTCATGCTTGTGACAACATATTTAAAGGGACATGAAACACTAAATATATTTCTCCAACATAGGTGTGTCCGGTCCACGGCGTCATCCTTACTTGTGGGATATTCTCTTCCCCAACAGGAAATGGCAAAGAGCCCAGCAAAGCTGGTCACATGATCCCTCCTAGGCTCCGCCTACCCCAGTCATTCTCTTTGCCGTTGCACAGGCAACATCTCCACGGAGATGGTTAAGAGTTTTTTGGTGTTTAAATGTAGTTTTTATTCTTCAATCAAGTGTTTGTTATTTTAAAATAGTGCTGGTATGTACTATTTACTCTGAAACAGAAAAGAGATGAAGATTTCTGTTTGTAAGAGGAAAATGATTTTAGCAAACGTTACTAAAATCGATTGCTGTTTCCACACAGGACTGTTGAGATGAAGTAACTTCAGTTGGGGGAAACAGTTGGCAGACTTTTCTGCTTGAGGTATGACTGGCCACATTTCTAACAAGACTATGTAATGCTGGAAGGCTGTCATTTCCCCTTATGGGGACCGGTAAGCCATTTTCTTAGATTAAGTAAAAGAATAAAGGGCTTTATAAGGGCTTAAAAAACTGGTAGACATTTTTCTGGGCTAAAACGATTACTTTGCTAAGCATATTTTGCAGATTATAACTCTTAATAGTTATTATAATCTTGGGGATTGTTTAGAAAAACGGCAGGCACTGTATTGGACACCTTTTTCAGATGGGGGCCTTTTCTAGTTATAGGCAGAGCCTCATTTTCGCGCCACTAATGCGCAGTTGTTTTTGGAGAGCAAGGCATGCAGATGCATGTGTGAGGAGCTAAGAACCACTGAAAAAGCTTATAGAAGGCGTCATTTGGTATCCCCCTCTGGGCTTGGTTGGGTCTCAGCAAAGCAGATAGCTGGGACTGTATAGGGGTTAAATGTAAAAACGGCTCCGGTTCCGTTATTTTAAGGGTTAAAGCTTTCAAATTTGGTGTGCAATACTTTTAAGGCTTTAAGACACTGGTGAAATTTTGGTGAATTTTGAACAATTCATTCATACTTTTTCACATATTCAGTAATAAAGTGTGTTCAGTTTGAAATTTAAAGTGACAGTAACGGTTTTATTTTAAAACGTTTTTTGTGCTTTGTTGACAAGTTTAAGCCTGTTTAACATGTCTGTACCATCAGATAAGCTATGTTCTATATGTATGAAAACCAAGGTTTCTCCCCATTTAAATTTGTGATAATTGTGCCATAGTGTCCAAACAAAGTAGGGACAATGATGCCACAGATAATGATATTGCCCAAGATGATTCCTCAAATGAGGGGAGTAAGCATGATACTGCATCATCCCCTTCTGTGTCTACACCAGTTTTGCCCACACAAGAGGCCCCTAGTACATCTAGTGCGCCAATACTTATTACCATGCAACAATTAACGGCTGTAATGGATAATTCTATTGCAAACATTTTATCCAAAATGCCTACTTATCAGAGAAAGCGCGATTGCTCTGTTTTAAACACTGAAGAGCAAGAGGACGCTGATGATAACGGTTCTGACATACCCTCACACCAATCTGAAGGGGCCAGGAGGGAGGTTTTGTCTGAGGGAGAAATTTCAGATTCAGGAAAAATTTCTCAAGCTGAACCTGATGTTGTAACATTTAAATTTAAATTAGAACATCTCTGCGCACTGCTTAAGGAGGTATTATCTACTCTGGATGATTGTGACAATTTGGTCATTCCAGAGAAATTATGTAAGATGGACAAGTTCCTAGAGGTCCCGGTGCCCCCCGACGCCTTTCCTATACCCAAGCGGGTGGCGGACATAGTAAATAAGGAGTGGGAAAGGCCCCGCATACCTTTTTGTTCCTCCCCCTATATTTAAGAAATTATTTCCTATAGTCGACCCCAGAAAGGACTTATGGCAGACAGTCCCCAAGGTCGAGGGGGCGGTTTCTACTCTAAACAAACGCACTACTATTCCTATAGAGGATAGTTGTGCTTTCAAAGATCCTATGGATAAAAAATTAGAGGGTTTGCTTAAAAAGATGTTTGTTCAGCAAGGTTACCTTCTACAACCAATTTCATGCATTGTTCCTGTCACTACGGCAGCGTGTTTCTGGTTCGAGGAACTAGAAAAGTCGCTCAATAAAGAATCTTCGTATGAGGAGGTTATGGACAGAGTTCAAGCACTTAAATTGGCTAACTCTTTTATTTTAGATGCCGCTTTGCAATTAGCTAGATTAGCGGCGAAAAATTCAGGGTTTGCTATCGTGGCGCGCAGAGCGCTTTGGCTAAAGTCTTGGTCAGCGGATGTGTCTTCCAAGACAAAATTGCTTAACATCCCTTTCAAAGGTAAAACACTGTTTGGACCTGATTTGAAAGAGATTATTTCAGACATCACCGGGGGAAAGGGCCACGCCCTCCCTCAGGATAGGTCTTTTAAGGCTAAAAATAAGCCTAATTTTCGTCCCTTTCGCAGAAACGGACCAGCCTCTAATTCTACATCCTCTAAGCAAGAGGGTAATACTTCACAACCCAAACCAGCCTGGAGACCGATGCAAGGCTGGAACAAGGGTAAGCAGGCCAAGAAGCCTGCTACCAAAACAGCATGAAGGGATGGCCCCCGATCCGGGACCGGATCTGGTGGGGGGCAGACTTTCTCTCTTTGCTCAGGCTTGGGCAAGAGATGTTCAGGATCCTTGGGCACTAGAAATAGTTTCTCAGGGTTATCTCCTGGAATTCAAGGAACTACCCCCAAGGGGAAGGTTCCACAGGTCTCAATTATCTTCAAACCAAATAAAGACAGGCATTCTTACATTGTGTAGAAGACCTGTTAAAGATGGGAGTAATTCATCCAGTTCCAATAGGAGAACAAGGGATGGGGTTTTATTCCAACCTGTTCATAGTTCCCAAAAAAGAGGGAACATTCAGACCAATTTTAGATCTCAAGATCCTAAACAAATTTCTCAGGGTTCCATCGTTCAAAATGGAAACCATTCGAACGATCCTTCCCACCATCCAGGAAGGTCAATTTATGACCACGGTGGATTTAAAGGATGCGTACCTACATATTCCTATCCACAAGGAACATCATCAGTTCCTAAGGTTCGCTTTTCTGGACAGGCATTACCAGTTTGTGGCACGTCCATTCGGATTAGCCACTGCTCCGAGAATTTTCACAAAGGTACTAGGGTCCCTTCTAGCGGTTCTAAGACCAAGGGGCATTGCAGTAGTACCTTACTTGGACGACATCCTGATTCAAGCGTCGTCTCTGTCAAAAACAAAGGCTCATGTGGACATCGTCCTAGCCTTTCTCAGATCTCACGGATGGAAAGTGAACAAAGAAAAAAGTTCTCTGTCCCCGTCAACAAGAGTTCCCTTCTTGGGAACAATAATAGATTCCTTAGAAATGAGGATTTTTCTGACAGAGGTCAGAAAATCAAAAATTCTAAGCTCTTGTCACAAAAGACCAGAGATTCACTCCGTTGGTGGCTGATCCTGGACAATCTGTCACAGGGAATGAGCTTCCGCAGACCAGAGTGGGTCATTGTCACGACCGACGCCAGTCTGGTGGGCTGGGGCGCGGTCTGGGAACCCCTGAAAGCTCAGGGTCTATGGTCTCGGGAAGAATCTCTTCTCCCGATAAACATTCTGGATCTCCGAGCGATATTCAATGCTCTCAAAGCTTGGCCTCAACTAGCAAAGGCCAAATTCATAAGGTTTCAATCAGACAACATGACGACTGTTGCATATATCAACCATCAGGGGGGAACAAGGAGTTCCCTGGCGATGGAAGAAGTGACCAAAATAATTCAATGGGCGGAGGATCACTCCTGCCACTTGTCTGCAATCCACATCCCAGGAGTGGAAAATTGGGAAGCGGATTTTCTGAGTCGTCAGACATTCCATCCGGGGGAGTGGGAACTCCATCCGGAAATCTTTGCCCAAATAACTCAATTATGGGGCATTCCAGACATGGATCTGATGGCGTCTCGTCAGAACTTCAAGGTTCCTTGCTACGGGTCCAGATCCAGGGATCCCAAGGCGACTCTAGTAGATGCACTAGTAGCACCTTGGACCTTCAACCTAGCTTATGTATTTCCACCGTTTCCTCTCATTCCCAGGCTGGTAGCCAGGATCAATCGGGAAAGGGCTTCGGTGATCTTGATAGCTCCTGCGTGGCCACGCAGGACTTGGTATGCAGACCTGGTGAATATGTCATCGGCTCCACCATGGAAGCTACCTTTTAGACAGGACCTTCTTGTTCAAGGTCCATTCGAACATCCGAATCTGGTTTCCCTCCAACTGACGGCTTGGAGATTGAACGCTTGATTTTATCAAAGCGTGGGTTTTCAGATTCTGTAATAGATACTCTGATTCAGGCTTGAAAGCCTGTAACTAGAAAAATTTACCATAAAATATGGAAAAAATATATCTGTTGGTGTGAATCTAAAGGATTCCCATGGAACAAGATAAAAATTCCTAAGATTCTATCCTTTCTACAAGAAGGTTTGGAGAAAGGATTATCTGCAAGTTCTCTGAAGGGACAGATCTCTGCTTTATCTGTTTTACTTCACAAAAGGCTGGCAGCTGTGCCAGATGTTCAAGCATTTGTTCAGGCTCTGGTTAGAATCAAGCCTGTTTACAGACCTTTGACTCCTCCCTGGAGTCTAAATCTAGTTCTTTCAGTTCTTCAAGGGGTTCCGTTTGAACCCTTACATTCCATAGATATTAAGTTATTATCTTGGAAAGTTTTGTTTTTGGTTGCAATTTCTTCTGCTAGAAGAGTTTCAGAGTTATCTGCTCTGCAGTGTTCTCCGCCCTATCTGGTGTTCCATGCAGATAAGGTGGTTTTGCGTACTAAGCCTGGTTTTCTTCCTAAAGTTGTTTCTAACAAAAATATTAACCAGGAGATAGTTGTACCTTCTTTGTGTCCGAATCCAGCTTCAAAGAAGGAACGTTTGTTACACAATTTGGACGTAGTCCGTGCTCTAAAATTCTATTTAGAGGCTACTAAAGATTTCAGACAAACATCTTCTTTGTTTGTTGTTTATTCTGGTAAAAGGAGAGGTCAAAAAGCAACTTCTACCTCCTTTCTTTTGGCTTAAAAGCATTATCCGATTGGCTTATGAGACTGCCGGACGGCAGCCTCCTGAAAGAATCACAGCTCACTCCACTAGGGCTGTGGCTTCCACTTGGGACTTCAAGAACGAGGCTTCTGTTGACCAGATATGTAAGGCAGCGACTTGGTCTTCTCTGCACACTTTTGCAAAATTTTACAAATTTGATACTTTTGCTTCTTCTGAGGCTATTTTTGGGAGAGAGGTTTTGCAAGCTGTGGTGCCTTCCGTTTAGGTGACCTGATTTGCTCCCTCCCTTCATCCGTGTCCTAAAGCTTTGGTATTGGTTCCCACAAGTAAGGATGACGCCGTGGACCGGACACACCTATGTTGGAGAAAACAGAATTTATGCTTACCTGATAAATTACTTTCTCCAACGGTGTGTCCGGTCCACGGCCCGCCCTGGTTTTTTTAATCAGGTCTGATGAATTATTTTCTCTAACTACAGTCACCACGGTATCATATGGTTTCTCCTATGCATATTTCCTCCTGTCCGTCGGTCGAATGACTGGGGTAGGCGGAGCCTAGGAGGGATCATGTGACCAGCTTTGCTGGGCTCTTTGCCATTTCCTGTTGGGGAAGAGAATATCCCACAAGTAAGGATGACGCCGTGGACCGGACACACCGTTGGAGAAAGTAATTTATCAGGTAAGCATAAATTCTGTTTTTATGAGCATAATATTGGAGGTTATTCCCAGTCTCCCTCTAGTCATAGGTGATTTGTTGAAAAGCAAGAAGGTGCACGTGTCCACTGCACTGTATGGCAGCAGTTTTAAAAGTATGTTTATACATTAGCAAGAGCACTAGATAGCAGCACTCTTCCCTGCCACATAGTGCTTTAGACATGTGCACGCTACCTATCTAGATATCTCCAACAAACAATAACATGAGATTGAAGTAAATTTGGTAATAGAGCATACAATTTTATAAAGTCTCCAATTTTTTTTTTTTTTTTTTTTTTTTTTGAATCATGAAAGTAACATTTTGAGTTTTATATATGTGTGTGTTTTATCATGTTTTTTTGTGATTGTTTATTAAAGAGACAATGTACTTAGGCAAATGACTTAAGATTTTGTTGTATTCAGTGCAGTTGCAGGAACACCATTTTAAATGGGCTGGTTATCCCATTTCCCACCTCCACTCCTGTTAACATAGCTTTTCTTAGTCATTATTGCAATATTAAAAAATGAAAACAAGGTGCCCCAATGACGCAGTATATCATGTAAAAACACATTCATGCTCACTCAGAGGACGAATACTCTCGAGTCTAGATCACTAACAAATAGTGCAGACCAAGCAGGCTGGGTTTATATGAGTCCCCCAGATAGCTCCCTCTGGTGATCAGGTCCAGTGTCAGGATGTTAGAGCCCAAAAGAGAAAAAGAACTCGGAAAACTTCAAAGAGTTAAAACCTCCTGTATTGACAAGGGGTAGTTTATTATTTACTGAATAGGGAAATAACAGGAGTGTGCATGAGGCAAGCTCCCTTGCAAGTCCCGAGACAGGCAAACTGATTTGCTGCTTAAAGTTCTCTACAATGGGGTGTGAATACTTAGGACATTTTTGAGGTTTTTTAACCTAGAGATCTTTAGGTATATATTCTAGTCCACTTTTTTACAGCTATGCTGCATCTCTTTCAAGTGTTTAAAAATTTGGTTATGTCACTTTAACCACAAAGTTTTCAAAAAGAAATTCCACATGGCACTATGCATACAATTCCAAGTGACATCATCAATACCAGCCAAATGCCCAGCGATATTCGCACTGAATAGATGCGTGTCATTCCTATTGACCACGTAGCCTCCATGTGTACACTTCCCCCTTCAGGAACGGTCATGCCACTGACACACCAAAATGATGCTCATGGCATCCGTGCCATGCTATTAGTCACGTGATCCTTCATAAATCCACGACAATGCACAACCCATCTGAGACGTCAACTGACACACTAACCAGCCAATTGCAGGACACCCCTCCGCATCACCAATGAGGAGGTGTGTGTGTATATAAACCATTTTCCATCTTGATGGGAGGAGAGTCCACTGCTTCATTCATTACTTGTGGGAATTAAGAACCTGGCCACCAGGAGGAGGCAAAGACACCCCAGCCAAAGGCTTAAATACCTCCCCCAGTCATTCTTTGCCTCTTGTCACAGGAGGTTGGCAGAGAAGTGTCGAAAGATTCGGAGTAGTCTCTTATGGAGGGTAGTACTCTTCACAATGGGACTGGAGTTTTAAGTAGTCCTGTCAGCCTCTCAGTGAGAGCATGGGTGAAAGCTAGAGTCTGGAGATGCAGGGAGTGTCGTCTCTGCGAAACCATCCCGACTCAGATTAACAGCTCTATAATCAATCGGCATTGACGAGTTTCGTTGCCTGCTTTCTGCTCTCAAGTCCATGTCAGGAGCGATGCTACTAACCTGTCACACTTGAAAGGTCGTGTTCCTGTTCCACGGCATAGATTCTGGTAAGATTGTTTATTTCCTTTTTTTTTTTTTTTTTTTTTTTTTTTTTATACATGTATGATAACGCAAGAAGACAGGGTCACAGTGTGACTCATTTTTTTTATCTGTATAGAATCAAGGGTTAATATCTCCTGAGGGGGATTATTGAACAGGGGGGAATAATCTTGTATGTTTGATTTTATGCTGCTTTGTGTGAGATGTTATGGGCTCATAGGCTGTTATGGAATATACAGGTTTCACTTTGAGAGCCATGCAGCTTACAATCTTAGCAAGCTTTTTCTCATAGCAGGGACGGTCCTGCATTGTGCACCATATGATTCTTTCCCTCTTTCCTGACCGGGTGTCTATCGGAGAGGAGTCTTAACTCTCTGTACTGTCTGGGTCATGGGAGGTGGTGAGTGCCACAGACATTTGGGATATTAAGGTGCAGTGTTTTTTAATTTTTTTTTATTGGACTAGCGATGGAGGATTCTGTTAGAGGGCACGCCCTCTATTCCTAGTGAGTAATTCCTGTTTATAATGTGAGGAGGCCTTAGTACCGCCCCCTCAATTATGTTCCATATACCTTGATAATGTGATATCAAACATGTTTGATACCACTGAGCCGTCCAGTGAGGTGCGTACCCTACATGCTTATCTCTCTACATGCAGTTTCACGTAGCATTGCTGATCCTCCATCTGGAGGGGGCCATTTGTTCACCAGACGTTACTGCGCAGTTCAGATGGCAGTGTCTGCGGCCTTTAATGCTTTACCTCGCCCTGCTAAGCGAAAGGTTACATATTGCACTCCTTCCCAGAGTACATCAGATAATTTATTGGATTTAACTGATAGGGTTATCAGAGGATGAAGTTCTTTTCTGAAACTTCAGAGTATGAACATTCTGGGTTGGAGTCTGCTGCCTCTAAACCTCTGCCTGCGGAGGAACCAGATTTTAGTTTTAGGATTTTACGCTTTCTTCTAAAGGATGTTTTGGCGAATTCAGTGGTTCCAGAGGCCAAATTGACTGATGAACCTTTAATTCCTAAAATGGATAGATTTTGAGGACAGGGTAGTAGCTTATCCTTCCCTGCTCCTGTTAGATGACTAACATTATTAAGAATGAATGGGACTGGATTGTTCTTCTCTTCTCCCTTTAACAAATCGTTCCCGGCCCTGGACTCTATATGGAGTTGTGAGGTTCTATCCCTAAAAGGGAGATCTTATGACGTCTCATTACCAAGTTAACCAGATATGGGTCGAGGTACAGGGATCCTCAGGCGGAGCTAACAAATAAATTAGTGGGGCCTTGGAGGTTAAATCTAATTTATCTTTTACGGCTGTTACCACTACTTCCTAGTGTAGTGGTTCGAATCAAGCAGGCGTTGGTGATATGGATTGCTCCGTCTTGGCCACGAAGGATAGGGTTTGCGGACTAGTGGGGATTTCATTCCTTCCTCTGTGGAAGTTACCTTGTCACAGGGATCTGCTGACCAAGGTCTCTTTGTTAATCTAGGTCTAGATCTCGGAGGCTGACTGTGTGGTGATGGAACGCTTAGTCCTAGCCAAGAGTGTTTCTGAGAGTGTTATTTTTACTCTCATTTCAAGGTCATAGCTGGTTGCTCGTCGCATCTATCATAAGGTGTGGAGGACCTACTTATTCTGTTCTCCAGGATGAACTGGAGAAGGGCTTTCTGCAAGTCCCCTGAGGGGGCAGATTTCGGCCCTGTCTGTTACTGCTCAAGAGGTTCGCTGAGCTTCCTGATGTGTAGTCACTTAAGGATCTGCTAAGATCAGGCCTGTGTAAAGATCTATTGCTCCTCCTTGGAGTTTAAATCTTGTTCTTTAGATTTGCACGGGCTCCATTGGAGCCTATGCATGTAGTAGACATTAAATTGTCTTGGAAGGTTCCTTTTCTACGGGCTATTGCTTCTGTGCACAGAGTATCTGTGATTTCTGCCTTGCAATGTATCCCTCATCTGGCTTTCCATGCCGATAAGGCTGTTTTACGAACCAAGTTAGGACTTCAAGGCACAAACCACATCCAGAATTATGTTGGAAACCTATCTTCAGACCACGTAGGAATTTAGACAAACTTCTTTCTCTTTGTTCTCTTTCTGGGAAGCGTGGGGTTCAGAGGGCCTCTTCAACTTCCTTATCTTTTTGGATGAGAAGTGTCCTCCTTTTCACATTGAGACAGTGGGACATAAGCCTCCTCAGAGGATTATGGCTCAGTCAACTAGAGCTGTGGCCTTTTCTTGGGCCTTTAAGAACGAGGCTTCTATGGAGCAGATTTGTAAGGCAGCTACTTGGTCCTCTTTACATACTTTTACAACATTTTACAAATTTGATGTTTTTGATTTGGCGGAAGCAGCTTTTTGGAGACAGGTTCTGCAGGCTGTGGTGCCCTTAGTATAGGGTCCGCCTCTTTAACCCTAGTGTGTTTTTTTTTTTTTTTTGTTTTGGTTTTGTTTTTTTTCTCTTAAGTGTATCCAGTCCACGGATCATCCATTACTTGTGGGATATTCTCCTTCCCAACAGGAAGTTGCAAGAGGATCACCCACAGCAGAGCTGCTATATAGCTCCTCCCCTCACTGCCATATCCAGTTATTCTCTTGCAACTCTCAACAAAGATGGACATAGTAAAAGGAGAGTGGTGTATTATAGTTAGTTTTTTAACTTCAATCAAAAGTTTGTTATTTTTAAATGGTACCGGAGTGTACCGTTTCATCTCAGGCAGCATTAGAAGAAGAATCTGCCTGTGATTTCTATGATCTTAGCAGAAGTAACTAAGATCCTTTGCTGTTCTCACATATTCTGAGGAGTGAGGTAACTTCAGAGGGGGAATAGCGTGCAGGTTTTCCTGTAATAAGGTATGTGCAGTTAACATATTTCTAGGGATGGAATTTGCTAGAAAAATGAAAATAAAAGTGTAATATAAAACATTTGCTGGCATGTTAATCGTTTTTATATATGTTTGGTGACAAAACTTATTGGGGCCTAGTTTTTTTTCCACATGGCTGGCTTTATTTTTGCCTAGTAACAGGCTTTCCACTGTTGCAATATGAGTGGGAAGGGCCTATTTTAGTGCTTTTCTGTGCAGCTAAAAATACTGACAGACATTCAGCTTCCCTCTGCATGATACAGGACATCTCTGAAGGGCTCAAAAGGCTTCAAAGTCGTGTTTGAGGAGGGTAACGATCACAGTAGACTGTGGCAGTTGTGTATGTGTTTAAAAAAAACGTTTTTGTCATTTAATATTCTGTTTTTGTTATTAAGGGGTTAATCATCCATTTGCAAGTGGGTGCAATGCTCTGCTGACTTGTTACATACACTGTAAAAATTTTGTTAGTGTAACTGCCTTTTTTCACTGTTTCAAATTTTGTCAAAATTTGTTTCTCTTAAAGGCACAGTAACGTTTTTTATATTGCTTGTTAACTTGCTTTTAAAGTGGTTTTCCAAGCTTGCTAGTCTCATTGCTAGTCTGTACAAACATGTCTGAAACAGAGGATACTTGTTCATTATGTTTAAAAGCCATGGTGGAGCCCCATAGGAGAATGTGTACTAAATGTATTGATTTCACCTTAAACAGTAAAGATCAGTCTTTATCTATAAAAGAATTGTCACCAGAGGGGTCTGTCGAGGGGGAAGTTATGCTGACTAACTCTCCTCACGTGTCGGACCCTTCGCCTCCCGCTCAAGGGACGCACGCTAATATGGCTCCAAGTACATCAGGGACGCCCATAGCGATTACTTTGCAGGACATGGCTGCAATCATGAATAATACCCTGTCAGAGGTATTATCCAGATTGCCTGAATTGAGGGGCAAGCGCGATAGCTCTGGGGTTAGACGAGATACAGAGCGCGTAGATGCTGTAAGAGCCATGTCTGATACTGCGTCACAATATGCAGAACCTGAGGACGGAGAGCTTCAGTCTGTGGGTGACGTCTCTGAATCGGGGAGACCTGATTCAGAGATTTCTAATTTTAAATTTAAGCTTGAGAACCTCTGTGTATTGCTTGGGGAGGTATTAGCTGCTCTGAATGACTGTGACACAATTGCAGTGCCAGAGAAATTGTGTAGGCTGGATAAATACTATGCAGTGCCGGTGAGTACTGATGTTTTTCCAATACCTAAAAGGCTTACAGAAATTATTAGTAAGGAGTGGGATAGGCCCGGTGTGCCCTTTTCCCCACCTCCTATATTTAGAATTTTTTTTTCCAATAGATGCCACTACACGGGACTTATGGCAGACTGTCCCTAAGGTGGAGGGAGCAGTTTCTACTTTAGCAAAGCGTACCACTATCCTGGTTGAGGACAGTTGTGCTTTTTCAGATCCAATGGATAAAAAATTAGAGGGTTACCTTAAGAAAATGTTTATTCAACAAGGTTTTATTTTACAGTCTCTTGCATGCATTGCGCCTGTTACTGCTGCGGCGGCATTCTGGTTTGAGGCCCTGGAAGAGGCCATCCATACAGCTCCATTGACTGAAATTGTTGACAAGCTTAGAACTCTTAAGCTAGCTAACTCATTTGTTTCTGATGCCATTGTTCATGTGACTAAACAAACGGCTAAGAATTCCGGATTCGCCATCCAGGCGCGTAGGGCGCTATGGCTCAAATCCTGGTCAGCTGATGTGACTTCAAAGTCTAAATTACTCAACATTCCTTTCAAGGGGCAGACCTTATTTGGGCCTGGTTTGAAAGAAATTATTGCTGACATTACTGGAGGTAAGGGTCATACCCTTCCTCAGGACAGGGCCAAATCAAAGGCCAAACAGTCTAATTTTCGTGCCTTTCGAAATTTCAAGGCAGGTGCAGCATCAACTTCCTCTGCTTCAAAACAAGAGGGAACTTTTGCTCAATCCAAGCAGGCCTGGAAACCTAACCAGTCCTGGAACAAGAGCAAGCAGGCCAGAAAGCCTGCTGCTGCCTCTAAGACAGCATGAAGGAGCGGCCCCCTATCCGACAACGGATCTAGTAGGGGGCAGACTCTCTCTTCGCCCAGACGTGGGCAAGAGATGTTCAGGATCCCTGTTCGTTGGAGATCATATCTCAGGGATATCTTCTGGACTTCAAAGCTTCTCCTCCACAAGAGAGATTTCACCTTTCAAGATTATCTGCAAACCAGATAAAGAGAGAGGCATTCCTAAGCTGCGTACAAGATCTCCTTGTAATGGGAATGATCCATCCAGTGGATTTATTCAAATCTGTTTGTGGTTCCCAAAAAAGAGGGAACCTTCAGACCAATTTTGGATTTAAAGATCCTAAACAAATTCCTCAGAGTTCCGTCATTCAAGATGGAAACTATTCGAACCATTTTACCCATGATCCAAGAGGGTCAGTACATGACCACAGTGGACTTAAAGGATGCCTACCTTCACATTCCGATTCACAAGAATCACCATCAGTTCCTGAGGTTTGCCTTTCTAGACGGGCATTACCAATTTGTAGCTCTTCCATTCGGGTTGGCTACAGCCCCAAGAATTTTTACAAAGGTTCTGGGCTCACTTCTGGCGGTCCTAAGACCGCGAGGCATAGAGGTGGCTCCTTACCTGGACGATATCCTGATACGGGCGTCAAGCTTTCAAATTGCCAAATCTCATAGAGATAGTTCTGGCATTCCTGAGGTCGCATGGGTGGAAAGTGAACGAAGAAAAGAGTTCTCTATCTCCTCTCACAAGGGTTTCCTTACTAGGGACTCTAATAGATTCTGTAGAAATGAAAATTTACCTGACGGAGTCCAGGTTATCAAAACTTCTAAATGCTTGCCGTGTTCTTCACTCCATTCCGCGCCCCACGGTGGCTCAGTGCATGGAAGTAATCGGCTTAATGGTAGCGGCGATGGACATAGTGCCATTCGCTCGCCTGCATCTCAGATTGCTGCAATTATGCATGCTCAGTCAGTGGAATGGGGATTACACAGATTTGTCCCCTCTACTAAATCTGGATCAGGAAACCTGAGATTCTCTTCTCTGCTGGTTATCTCGGGCCCATCTGTCCAAGGGTATGACCTTTCGCAGACCAGATTGGACAATTGTAACAACAGATGCCAGCCTTCTAGGTTGGGGTGCAGTCTGGAACTCCCTGAAGGCTCAGGGTTCATGGACTCAGGAGGAGAAACTCCTCCCAATAAATATTCTGGAGTTAAGAGCAATATTCAATGCTCTTCTGGCTTGGCCTCGGCTAGCAACACTGAGGTTCATCAGATTTCAGTCGGACAACATCACGACTGTGGCTTACATCAACCATCAAGGGGGAAGCAGGAGTTCCCTAGCGATGTCAGAAGTCTCCAAGATAATTCGCTGGGTAGAGACTCACTCTTGCCACCTGTCAGCGATCCATATCCCAGGTGTAGAGAACTGGGAGGCGGATTTTCTAAGTCGTCAGACTTTTTTTCCGGGGGAATGGGAACTCCATCCGGAGGTGTTTGCTCAATTGGTTCTCCGTTGGGGCAAACCAGAATTGGATCTCACGGCGTCTCGCCAGAATGCCAAGCTTCCTTGTTACGGATCCAGGGACCCAGAAGCGGCACTGATAGATGCTCTAGCAGCGCCTTGGTTCTTCAACCTGGCTTATGTGTTTCCACCGTTTCCTCTGCTCCCTCGTCTGATTGCCAAAATCAAACAGGAAAGAGCATCAGTGATATTGATAGCGCCTGCGTGGCCACGCAGGACCTGGTATGCAGACCTAGTGGACATGTCATCCTTTCCACCATGGACTGTGCCTCTAAGACAGGACCTTCTAATACAAGGTCCTTTCAATCATCCGAATCTACTTTCTCTGAGACTGACTGCATGGAGATTGAACGCTTGATCCTATCAAAGCGTGGCTTCTCCGAGTCAGTAATTGATACCTTAATACAGGCACGAAAGCCTGTCACCAGGAAAATTTACCACAAGATATGGCGTAAATATCTTCATTGGTTGGTGTGAATCCAAGAATTACTCATGGAGTAGGGTTAGGATTCCTAGGATATTGTCCTTCCTCCAAGAGGGTTTGGACAAAGGATTATCAGCTAGTTCTTTAAAGGGACAGATTTCTGCTCTGTCTATTCTTTTACACAAGCGTCTGGCAGAAGTTCCAGACGTTCAGGCATTTTGTCAGGCTTTAGTTAGAATTAAGCCTGTGTTTAAACCTGTTGCTCCTCCATGGAGCTTAAACTTAGTTCTTAAGGTTCTTCAAGGGGTTCCGTTTGAACCCCTTCATTCTATTGATATCAAACTTCTATCATGGAAAGTTCTTTTTCTGATGGCTATTTCCTCGGCTCGAAGAGTCTCAGAGTTATCTGCCTTACATTGTGATTCTCCTTATCTGATCTTTCATTCAGATAAAGTTGTTCTGCGTACAAAACCTGGGTTTTTACCTAAGGTGGTTTATAACAAGAATATCAATCAAGAGATTGTTGTTCCATCATTATGTCCTAATCCTTCAAAGAAGGAACGTCTTTTGCATAATCTAGACGTAGTCCGTGCCTTGAAGTTTTACTTACAGGCTACTAAAGATTTTCGACAAACATCTAACCTGTTTTTTGTTTACTCTGGACAGAGGAGAGGTCAGAAGGCCTCGGCAACCTCTCTTTCTTTTTGGCTTCGGAGTATAATCCGTTTAGCCTATGAGACTGCTGGACAGCAGCCTCCTGAAAGGATTACAGCTCATTCTACTAGAGCTGTGGCTTCCACCTGGGCCTTTAAAAATGAGGCCTCTGTTGAACAGATTTGCAAGGCTGCGACTTGGTCTTCCCTTCATACTTTTTTCCAAATTTTACAAATTTGATACTTTTGCTTCTTCGGAGGCTGTTTTTGGGAGACAGGTTCTACAGGCAGTGGTTCCTTCCGTTTAAGTTCCTGCCTTGTCCCTCCCTTCATCCGTGTACTTTAGCTTTGGTATTGGTATCCCACAAGTAATGGATGATCCGTGGACTGGATACACTTAACAAGAGAAAACATAATTTATGCTTACCTGATAAATGTATTTCTCTTGTAGTGTATCCAGTCCACGGCCCGCCCTGTCCTTTTCAGGCAGGTCTAAAGTTTAATTAAACTACAGTCACCACTGCACCCTGTGGTTTCTCCTTTCTCGGCTTGTTTCGGTCGAATGACTGGATATGGCAGTGAGGGGAGGAGCTATATAGCAGCTCTGCTGTGGGTGATCCTCTTGCAACTTCCTGTTGGGAAGGAGAATATCCCACAAGTAATGGATGATCAGTGGACTGGATACACTACAAGAGAAATAAATTTATCAGGTAAGCATAATTTTTTTTTTTTTTTTTTAATTTTTTTTTCCTCCTTCAGTGTCCTCTAGAGCTTGGATATTCCTTCCCACAAGTAATGAATGAAGCAGTGGACTTTCCTCCCATTAAGATGGAAACCCTACATTTTATGCTTACCTGATAATTTTCATTTCCATCTGTGAGAGAGTCCACTTTCTCCGGGGGGCGGGCCTGAATTTAATATTTTCTGGCACCATTTATACCCTAATATTTCTCCTACTGTTCTTTGTTCCTTGGCAGAATGACTGGGGGGATTAGGGGAGTGGGGGAGGTATTTAAGCCTTTGGCTGGGATGTTTTTGCCTCCTCCTGGTGGCCAGGTTCTTAATTCTCACAAGTAATGAATGAAGCAGTGGACTCTCCTCCCACAGATGGAAATTAAATGATCAAGTAAGCATAATTTTTGTTTCTCTAGGTCTCCTAATGCACTGTATATAGTAAAACACTGACCTCTAATGTTTTGACACTGTATTGTGACTCCAGTAAGGAAAAAAATATGAGTGAATAGTAACACAAATAATTTAACTCTCCGTGACTGAATCATCTAAAGTGAAAACTATCTCTTAGAATCAGCAGTATTTACATTTTCAGTATGTGGCAACATGGAAAATCGGCTATCTAAAATTACAAAATAAAGGAATGATTTATAAAATATTCATTGGGAAGAGGAGGATAATTGTGTGGGTTTTTTTTTTTTTGTTTTTAACCTTTTGAGTGCTAATGACGGCTCTGAGCCGTCAGTTTCCCACTCTGCTAGTAACAGAGTGGCACCAGTCTCCCACCTTGAGGGAGATCTGGGGGCTCCCACCCGCTCCTACCCCGGCGATTGTGCCTGTATAGTGGCAGGCATCGCCGGGGCTTCCCGTTATGCGTAGTGACGTCACGCAATAACGTGATGACGTCACCACAAATTTATTCTTAACAATGTTAAGTATAGGAGCAGGGGGCATGCTGCTTAGAAACCTGTATCTCGGACATCTAAGCAGCTACAGACCCCCAAGACCCACCAACAGTGGGTCAAAAAATAAAAAACCTTAAAAAATCTTAGCACCCAGGTGGGAAAGTGCTTATCACTCAAAGGGTTAAAGGGACATTCTAAATAATTTTGCATTTGATTTGTCCTTTTACGAATAGCGTATTTAAAGGACCACTAAATACAGTAGAATTGCATATATAGACAATGCAACTTACTCTGAGTTTCAAATCAGCAGTAGATTTTTATTTTTCTGTTATATTTATCTCCCCCCCCCCAATTTGCTGGCCCCCTGTATCATGTGACAGACATAAGCCAATCAAACAAATATACATATACCCTATGACCTTGGGCACATGTTCAGTAGGAGCTGGCGTGTATGTGCGTATCAAAATTTGGTAATAGAAGTAAAAAGTTCAGATTTTAGTATCTCTTTAAACTCCACAAAGTCGTCTTTGCTGGGGTTTAACATACTAGAACATTTTATTTTTCCATTCTCAATGCACATGCCTTGTCACATAGTTTAAAGGGATACAAAGGTCAAAAATGATTCTAGTAAGTTTAGAGGCATACACACGCATCCTGTGATGGCCCATTCACCAGTATTCAAAAACTATGCATGCTTATAGAGGTGGCTATGGTGCGTAATGCTTCTGAATACGTAATAAGTGTCTACTGCTGCTGACCCTCTGAGAAGGTGTGATGTTTGAAAACTGGTGCACAGGCCCCTAACAGAATATGTGCATATGCCTATGGAAACTAACTTATTAGAAGCATTTTTGTTAATGGAAGTATATTGCAAACGTGCTTCTATTTCAAATTGAAATGCACCCCTTTAACTGGTCTGAAATCTCTGTTCCATTAACACTTTTGTAATTTCTTGGCAGTATTGATGCTACAAAAGAAACCAACCGCTTAGGAAGGCTAATAAACCATAGCAAGGCTGGAAACTGTCACACAAAGCTCCACAATATCCACAACTTGCCTCACCTGATACTGATTGCATCTCGGGACATCAATGCAGGAGAGGAATTGCTATATGACTATGGAGACAGGAGCAAGTCTTCCTTAGAAGCACATCCATGGCTTAAAAACTGACTTTAGATGGACACTACAGTTCTACGGTTGCTTTGTGGGCTGCTTCTGTTTTGGTTTTAAATCCCCCTATTTTACATTTAGTATATAAGCAAGTGATGTGGATTTAAATACAAGTTGTCTTAGACTACCAAAACTTTTATATTCAGTTTTTGTATATTATATATTTTTTTGCATAGAGGTGCTTCCAAAGCATGCAATGAAATGATTATATGCAGTTTTTTTAGGAGTGTGTGTGAAAAACAGATAATGTTCCTAATATTTCTTAGATTTGCTGTTGTATTCTTACATGATTGACAGGTACTGATCTGCTGGATGAATTCAGTAATATCTCTTATAAATGAAGGATTATGGTCTTATTGCTGGGCAAGTAAAATCAATGAAAATCTGTTTTTGATGTGTATTGATGCTCTGGTATGTTCTCTATTTGGCTCATACAAGAGTTCAGATATTTTAAAGCATGTTATATCATATTTTTTATATATATATTTTAGCTTTTAACATGTTTCCTTTTAATAGAAAGGAAATAGGGCATGCTGTGACTACAGTATTAGTGGTGTTCTCCCTAGAGATGCTTACTTCCCCAGTGCCCAACTGGCACCAAAAATCCTTAGTCTACCTTTTTTTTATTATGGACAATATGTTAAAAAAAAAAAAAAAAAAAAGTAAAATTTTGCTGAAGTTCAAAATTGAAACTGTCTTGGAATTTAATAGAATAGTATTGGCTAAAAGGGATATGAAACACCAATTTGTTTTGTGATTAAGACAGAAGTAAATTGGAAACCATTTTAAAATGGCATGCTCTATTAGTAAATTTGCTTAGTTTACATTATATCGGTAGGCATCTGGAGCACTACATAGCAGGATGTAGTGCTCTTGCAAAACTGCTGCCATATAGTTATCCAGAAAATGATTTGGCTCATAAGCAATCATCCCTGCTTTTTAACAAGATACCAAGACAACGAAGAGAAATTGAAGATAGTATGATTTTTTTTTAACCAACTTTCTAAATTACTTCTATCTGAATCGTCATAAGAGAAACAATTTGGATTTCATATCCCTTTAAGACAACACAATATTCCTCCCGCCTTATTGGTGAAAATGCTATAGTACCCCTTTTTATTTCACTAGTGTCACCATCTCCTGTTTATCTCAATGGTAAAAAAATGTGTGTGCTTCCATTCAACTGTTTGTATATTTAAACAAAAACTTTTATTATGGTATTCCCGTTTTAGAGGAGTAAAAATGAAGTTTTCCTGAACTTGGTACATATGATTTAGGAAGAACAAATTCATATTTAGCTTCTTGGTGCACATACAATTATGGTTACAGGAACTGAGGACCTGTCATTTGTTTAAATTAATCTTGGGTCATGCCCAGTGTCTAAGTAACCTCTTTGTATATTTACAGTTTAATCTGCATTGTGTTCCTTAAAGGAACATAATACTCATATGCTAAATCACTTGAAACTGATGCAGTATAACTGTAAAAAGCTGACAGGAAAATATCACCTGAGCATCTCTATGTAAAAAAGGAAGATGTTTTACCTCACAATCTCCTCAGCTCAGCAGAGTAAGTTCTGTGTAAAAAGTTATACTCGGCTGTTCCCAGCTGCAGGTAGCAAAAAAATAATAATGAAGAAATGAACTGCAACCAATCAGCATCAGCAGTGCTGAGGTCATGAACTCTTACTGTGATCTCATGAGATTTGACTTAACTCTCATGAGATTTCATAGTAAGCTTCCTTTACCTGATTGGTGAAATAATGAGTGCATGAGGCTCATCCCCCTAGAAATCCTTTACAATGGGATGTGGCTACTGAGGAACTTTTGAGGTAAAATATCTATCTTTTTTTACATAGAGATGTTCAGGTGATATTTTCTAGTCGGCTTTTTACAGCTATACTGCATCACTTTCAAGTGTTTAAACATTTGGGTATTATGGTCCTTTAACATAACTGTACTTATATGATAATTATAGACTTTTTCTGCAGAAATGTTGCCCCTGCTTTATAAAGCCATAAGATTGTTACTGTTATAGTCATTGCTCTAGAATGACCTAATGCAGTGAGTAGAATGTCACATATAAAAAAAAAATACATTGTTTTATATTAAAAGAAAAAAACTGTCAAATAAAAAAATATTTATTGTGAAGTCTGATGTGCAATGATTTTAAAGGGACATAAGTGCGAAATGAAAATCTAATGCAGGGTTTCCTAATTCCAGTGCAATAATTGCTCCTTTCATTCTATTAAGGGATTGAACATAATCAGTTTTTGAGCAACAATACATTCCTGGGAATTAGCTGAACACAACTAGGGTTAGATTCTCAAACTGACTTGTATGGAGGAGCCTCATTTATACAGATTCTAGAATCTCTTTAATATGACAATGCTAGAAATGTGTAACCATAAAGTAACAACCATGAAAACAACTGCCTCATTGAACATTTTAATACCACTTTTTATTTATGCAGTGAATACAGAGTTGCAAAATGTGTATAATTAGTATTATCAGGTATTTTGTAGAGCGCCAACAGATTCTGCAGCGCTATGAACATAGATGGTATACAAAATAACATTTACAGGGGTCAAGTGGGTACAAGGCCCTGCCGAGAGTTGCAATGTTTTAGTTGGCTCTTATGATTGTGAACTACAGACAGCTGGGCTAGTATGCTTACATGCTTATGGGGTTTAAGGGGATAGCAGTGTAGAAAGGAAGGTTAGTGTAGGTTGTATGCATTCCTGAATAGTAGAGTCTTCAGGGAGCGCTTGAAGCTTTCAAAACTAGGGGAGAGTCGTGGAGCGAGGCAGAGTTCCATAAGATGGGAGCCAGTCTGGAAAAATCTTGTAAACTTGAATCTGAGGAGGTAACGAGAGTAGGAGATCATGAGAGAAGGGGTCGGGAGGGAGAGTAACTGGAGACCAGGTTTGAGATGTAGGGGGAGCAGTGCAGTTGAGGGCTTTGTGTGTCGGTGAGAATTATGTGTTTAATCCTGGAGGCAAGAGGAAGCCAGTGAAGAGATTGGCAGAGGTGCAGCAGATAAAGAGCAACGTGTAAGGAAGATGAGCCTGGCAGAGGCGTTCATTATGGATTGTAAAGGAGCTAGAGAGATGAGAGGATTGCGTTGCAGTAGTTGAGGCGGGAAAGGATATGAGTAGATTAAAATCTTAGTTGTCTTGTGTAAGGAAATGTCTAATTCTAGAGATGTGTTTTTTTTTTTTTTAAGGTGGAAGCGGCAGACTTTAGTAAAGGACTGAATGTGAGGAGTAAAAGATCTGTGTCAAGTGTGACCCCAAGTTATCAGGCATATGGGGTTGGGGTAATGATGCAGTTATAGAGAAATGGGGGTGGAGATTTTGAAAGAAGGGGGAAAATAAGGAGCTTCGTTTTTGGGGAGATTTAGCTTGAGGTAGTGAGAGAACATCCTAGATGAGATAAGAGACAAGTTACATGGGTTAGCAAGGAAGGAGATAGTTCTGGTGCAGAGAGGTAGATTTGGGTGTCGTCGGCATACAAATAATGAAACCCGTGGGACTTTAAGGAACCTAATGACGTGTAGATTTCGGAGGGGACAGAGCCTTGCGGTACCTCAACAGAAAGAGGTAACAGGGCAGAGGATGCCCCAGAGAAGGCTACACTAAAGGTACGTTAGACATATAGGAAGAGAACCATGAGAGAGCTGTGTCGCAGATGCCTTAAGTAATGGAGTGTTTGGAGCAAAAGAGAGTGGTCGACAGTATCAAAGGCTGCAGACAGATCAAGGAGGATAAGTAGAAGTGGCCTTTGGATTTTGCTGTAAGTAGGTTGTTGGCAATCTTAACAATTGCTGTCTCTGTGGAGTGTAGGGGGCGAAATCCAGATTGCAGTGGGCCAAGGAGGGAGTTTAATGTAAGGAAATGGGATAGACGTGCATATACTAGCTTTTCGAGGAGCTTTGAGGCAAGAGGGAGTAGGGAAATGGTGGTTGGATTGTGAGGTTTTTCTCTTGTAGTGTAGTCAGTCCACGGGTCATCCATTACTTATGGAATATATCTCTTCCTAACAGGAAGCTGCAAGAGGATCACCCAGCAGAGCTTGCTACATAGCTCCTCCCCTCACATGTCATATTCAGTCATTCTCTTGCAGCCTAACTAGATAGGTCGCTGTGAGAGGTCTGTGGTGTTTTTTAACTTAGTTTATTTCTTCAATCAAAAGTTTGTTATTTTAAATGGCACCGGAGTGTGCTGTTTATTCTCAGGCAGCATTAGAAGAAGAATCTGCCTGCGTTTTCTATGATCTTAGCAGACGTAACTAAGATCCACTGGCTGTTCTCATCTGAGGAGTGAGGTAACTTCAGAAAAGGGGAATAGCATGCAGGGCCCCCCTGCAAATGAGGTATGTGCAGTAATTATTTTTCTGAGGAATGGAATTGACTGAGAAAATACTGCTGATACTAATGTAACGTAAATTCAGCCTTAAATGCAGTGATAGCGACTGGTATTAGGCTGATGAGTGTGTGTACACTGAATGTATTTTTCTAAGGAATGGAATTGACTCTGAAAATACTGTTAATACTGAAATGTATGAGCCTTAACTGCAGTAAAAGCGACTGGTAGCAGGCTTATTAATAACAATTCATAACTTTTCAAATGTATGTTTAAAACGTTTACTGGCATGTTAATCGTTTTTTGTGAGGTACTTGGTGATAAAACTTATTGGGGCATGATTTTTACCACATGGCCATCTTTGTTTTCTGCATAGAAACAGTTTTCTGAGCTTCCCCACTGTTGTAATATGAGTGGGAGGGGCCTATTTTAGCGCTTTTTTGCGCAGTAAAAATTCAGTCACAATCTGTCTACTTCATCCTCCATGATCCAGATCGTCTCTAGAGAGCTCAGGGGTCTTCAAAATTCATTTTGAGGGAGGTAATCAGTCACAGCAGACCTATGACAGTGTGTTTTGACTGTGTTAAAAACGTTAATTATTAAATTGTTATCCGTTTTTGGGTATTAAGGGGTTAATCATCCATTTGCTGGTGGGTGCAATCCTTTGCTAACTTAATACATTTACTGTGAAATTGGTTGCTATAACTGTTTTGGTTCATTGTTATTTCAACTGTGACAGCTTTTTGTGCTTCTTAAAGGCACAGTAGCGTTTTTTATATTGCTTGTAAATTTATTTAGAAAAGTATTTCCAAGCTTGCTAGTCTCATTGCTAGTCTGTTTAAACATGTCTGACACAGATGAATCTCTTTGTTCACTATGTTTAAAGGCCAATGTGGAGCCCAATAGAAATTTGTGTACTAATTGCATTGATGTTACTTTAAATAAAAGTCAATCTTTACATGTAAAGAAATTATCACCAGACAACGAGGGGGAAGTTATGCCGACTAACTCCTCACATGTCAGTACCTTTGCCTCCCGCTCAGGAGGTGCGTGATTTTGTGGCGCCAATTACATCAGGGAGGCCCTTACAAATCACTTTGCAAGACATGGCTACTGTTATGACAGAAGTATTATCTAAATTGCCAGAATTAAGAGGCAAGCGCGATAGCTCTGGGTTAAGGACAGAGCGCGCGGATGAGGTGAGAGCCATGTCAGATACTGCGTCACAGTTTGCAGAACATGAAGACGGAGAGCTTCATTCTGTGGGTGACGGATCTGATCCAGGGAGACTGGATTCAGAGATTTCTAATTTTAAATTTAAGCTTGAGAACCTCCGCATATTGCTAGGGGAGGTATTAGCGGCTCTGAATGATTGTAACACGGTTGCAATTCCAGAAAAATTATGTAGGTTGGATAGATACTATGCGGTACCGGTGTGTACTGACGTGTTTCCTAAAAGGCTTACAGAGATTATTAGCAAGGAGTGGGATAGACCTGGTGTGCCCTTTTCCCCTCCTCCCATATTTAGGAAAATGTTTCCTATAGACGCCACCACACGAGACTTATGGCAGACGGTCCCTAAGGTGGAGGGAGCAGTTTCTACTTTAGCTAAGCGTACCACTATCCCGGTGGAGGATAGTTGTGCCTTTTCAGATCCAATGGATAAGAAATTAGAGGGTTACCTTAAGAAAATGTTTGTTCAACAAGGTTTTATCTTACAGCCCCTTGCATGCATTGCGCCTGTCACTGCTGCAGCGGCATTCTGGTTTGAGTCTCTGGAAGAGGCCATTCGCACAGCTCCATTGGATGAAATTATGAACAAGCTTAAAGCACTTAAGCTAGCTAACGCATTTGTTTCTGATGCCGTCGTACATTTAACCAAACTTACGGCTAAGAACTCCGGATTCGCCATCCAAGCGCGCAGAGCGCTATGGCTTAAATCCTGGTCAGCTGACGTGACTTCTAAATCTAAATTGCTTAACATTCCTTTCAAAGAAAAGACCTTATTCGGGCCCGGCTTGAAAGAAATTATAGCTGACATTACGGGAGGTAAGGGCCATGCTCTACCTCAGGACAGGGCCAAATCAAAGGCCAAACAGTCTAATTTTCGTGCCTTTCGTAACTTCAAGGCTGGAGCAGCATCAACTTCCTCCGCTCCAAAACAGGAAGGAGCTGTTGCTCGTTACAGGCAGGGATGGAAAGTTAACCAGTCCTGGAACAAGGGCAAGCAGGCCAAGAAACCTGCTGCTGCCCCTAAGACAGCATGAAGAGAGGGCCCCCTATCCGGAAACGGATCTAGTGGGGGGCAGACTTTCTCTCTTCGCCCAGGCTTGGGCAAGAGATGTCCAGGATCCCTGGGCGTTGGAGATCATATCTCAGGGATATCTCCTGGACTTCAAAACTTCTCCTCCACGAGGGAGATTTCATCTTTCAAGGTTATCAGCAAACCAAATAAAGAAAGAGGCGTTTCTACGCTGTGTAAAAGACCTTTTACTAATGGGGGTGATCCACCCAGTTCCGCGGACGGAACACGGGCAGGGATTCTATTCAAATCTATTTGTGGTTCCCAACAAAGAGGGAACCTTCAGACCAATCTTGGACTTAAAAATCCTAAACAAATTTCTAAGAGTTCCATCATTCAAAATGGAAACTATTCGAACCATCCTTCCCATGATCCAAGAGGGTCAGTACATGACCACAGTGGATTTAAAGGATGCCTACCTTCACATACCGATTCACAAGGATCATTATCGGTACCTAAGATTTGCTTTCCTAGACAGGCATTACCAGTTTGTAGCTCTTCCCTTCGGATTAGCTACGGCTCCAAGAATCTTTACAAAAGTTCTGGGCTCACTTCTGGCGGTACTAAGACCGCGAGGCATAGCGGTGACTCCGTACCTAGACGACATTCTGATACAAGCGTCAAGTTTTCAAACTGCCAAGTCTCATACAGAGATAGTTCTGGCATTTCTGAGGTCGCATGGGTGGAAGGTGAACGTGGAAAAGAGTTCTCTATTACCACTTACAAGAGTTCCCTTTCTAGGGACTCTTATAGATTCTGTAGAGATGGAAAATTTACCTGACAGAGGCCAGGTTATCAAAACTTCTAAATGCTTGCCGTGTCCTTCATTCCATTCCACACCCGTCAGTAGCTCAGTGCATGGAAGTAATCGGCTTAATGGTAGCGGCAATGGACATAGTACCATTTGCGCGCCTGCATCTCAGACCGCTGCAATTGTGCATGCTAAATCAGTGGAACAGGGATTACTCAGATTTGTCCCCCCTACTAAGTCTGGATCAAGAGACCAGAGATTCTCTTCTATGGTGGCTCTCTCGGCCACATCTGTCCAAGGGGATGACCTTTCGCAGGCCAGATTGGACGATTGTAACAACAGACGCCAGCCTTCTAGGCTGGGGCGCAGTCTGGAACTCCCTGAAAGCTCAGGGATTATGGACTCAGGAGGAGAAACTCCTCCCAATAAATATTCTGGAATTAAGAGCAATATTCAATGCTCTCCTAGCTTGGCCTCAGTTAGCAACTCTGAGGTTCATCAGATTTCAGTCGGACAACATCACGACTGTGGCTTACATCAACCATCAAGGGGGAACCAGAAGTTCCCTAGTCTCAAAGATAATTCGCTGGGCAGAGTCTCACTCTTGCCATCTGTCAGCGATTTACATCCCAGGCGTAGAGAACTGGGAGGCGGATTTTCTAAGTCGCCAGACTTTTCATCCGGGTGAGTGGGAACTTCATCCGGAGGTCTTTGCTCAACTGATTCTTCGTTGCGGCAAACCAGATCTGGATCTCATGGCGTCTCGCCAGAACGCCAAGCTTCCTTGTTACGGATCCAGGTCCAGGGACCCGGAAGCGGTGCTGATAGATGCTCTGACAGCCCCTTGGGTCTTCAACATGGCTTATGTGTTTCCACCATTCCCGATGCTTCCTCGTTTGATTGCCAAGATCAAACAGGAGAGAGCTTCGGTGATTCTAATAGCGCCTGTGTGGCCACGCAGGACCTGGTATGCAGACCTAGTGGACATGTCGTCCTGTCCACCGTGGTCTCTACCTCTGAGACAGGACCTTCTAATTCAGGGTCCTTTCAAACATCCAAATCTAATTTCTCTGAGGCTGACTGCTTGGAGATTGAACGCTTGATTCTATCAAAGCGTGGCTTCTCGGAGTCTGTTATTGATACCTTAATACAGGCTAGGAAGCCTGTTACCAGAAAGATTTACCATAAGATATGGCGTAAATATTTATATTGGTGCGAATCCAAGAGTTACTCATGGAGTAAGGTTAGGATTCCTAGGATATTGTCCTTTCTACAAGAGGGTTTAGAAAAGGGCTTATCTGCTAGTTCGTTAAAGGGACAGATTTCTGCTCTGTCTATTCTTCTACACAAACGTCTGGCTGAAGTTCCAGACGTTCAGGCTTTAACTAGGATTAAGCCTGTGTTTAAGACTGTTGCTCCGCCGTGGAGCTTAAACTTAGTTCTTAATGTTCTTCAAGGCGTTCCATTTGAACCCCTTCATTCCATTGATATCAAGCTGTTATCCTGGAAGGTTTTGTTTTTGATGGCTATTTCCTTGGCTCAAAGAGTCTGAGTTATCTGCCTTACATTGTGATTCTCCTTATCTGATTTTTCATTCAGACAAGGTTGTTCTGCATACTAAACCTGGGTTCTTACCTAAGGTAGTTACTAACAGGAATATCAATCAAGAGATTGTTGTTCCATCACTGTGTCCTAACCCTTCTTCAAAGAAGGAACGACTTTTGCATAATCTGGACGTAGTCCGTGCCCTGAAGTTCTATTTGCAGGCAACTAAAGATTTTCGTCAAACTTCTTCCCTGTTTGTCGTTTACTCTGGACAGAGAAGAGGTCAAAAGGCTTCGGCTACCTCTCTCTCTTTTTGGCTTCGTAGCATAATACGTTTAGCCTATGAGACTGCTGGACAGCAGCCTCCTGAAAGGATTACAGCTCATTCTACTAGAGCTGTGGCTTCCACCTGGGCCTTTAAAAATGAGGCCTCTGTTGAACAGATTTGCAAGGCTGCGACTTGGTCTTCGCTTCACACCTTTTCAAAATTTTACAAATTTTACACTTTTGCTTCTTCGGAGGCTATTTTTGGGAGAAAGGTACTTCAGGCAGTGGTTCCTTCTGTTTAATGTTCCTGCCTTGTCCCTCCCTTCATCCGTGTACTTTAGCTTTGGTATTGGTATTCCATAAGTAATGGATGACCCGTGGACTGACTACACTTAAAGGGACACTGTACCCAAAATTATTCTTTCGTGATTCAGATTGAGCATGAAATTTTAAGCAACTTTCTAATTTACTCCTATTATCAAATTTTCTTCATTCTCTTGGTATCTTTATTTGAAATGCAAGAATTGAAGTTTAGATGCCGGCCCATTTTTGGTGAACAACCTGGGTTGTTCTTGCTGATTGGTGGATAAATCCATCCACCAATAAAAAAGTGCTGTCCAGAGTACTGAAACCAAAAAAAATCTTAGATGCCTTCTTTTTCAAATAATGATATCAAGAGAACGAAGAAAAATTGATAATAGGAGTAAATTAGAAATTTGCTTAAAATTGCATGCTCTTTCTGAATTACAAAAGAAAAAATTTGGGTACAGTGTCCCTTTAACAAGAGAAAACATAATTTATGCTTACCTGATAAATTTATTTCTCTTGTAGTGTAGTCAGTCCACGGCCCGCCCTGTCTTTAAGGCAGACCTAAATTTTAATTAAACTCCAGTCACCACTGCACCCTATGGTTTCTCCTTTCTCGTCTGCTTTGGTCGAATGACTGAATATGACATGTGAGGGGAGGAGCTATGTAGCAAGCTCTGCTGGGTGATCCTCTTGCAGCTTCCTGTTAGGAAGAGATATATTCCATAAGTAATGGATGACCCGTGGACTGACTACACTACAAGAGAAATAAATTTATCAGGTAAGCATAAATTATGTTTTTTGAGAATAAGTGTAACCAGTGCATGTTTAAGAGATGTGGGAACTATACCAGTGCTGAGGGATGTGTGAGAGTATAGGGGTAAGGGTAGAAGAGAGGGAGGGGAGTAGCTGTGAGGGGATGGGGTCGAGGGGACAGGTAGTGAGATGCAAGGATAGTATAAGGGCAGAAACTTCTTTGGGGGGGGTGGGTAGAGACTGGTAGTATGTTGCGAGCCGATTTCATTTCTGATGGAGACCATTTCCTTCTTAAAATGGGAAGAGTCCACAGCTGCATTCCTTGTGGGAAATACTGAACCTGGCCACCAGGAGGAGGCAAAGACACCCCAGCCAAAGGCTTAAATACCTCCCCCACAACCCCAGTCATTCTTTGCCTTTCGTCACAGGAGGTTGGTAGAGAAATGTTAGAAGATTCAGAGTAGTCTCTTATGGAGGATAGTACGCCGAGATGGGACTGGAGTTTTAAGCAGTCCTGTCAGCCTCTCAGCGAGAGCATAAATGAAAGTTAGAGTCTGGAGATGCAGGGAGAGTCTTTCTGCGAAACCATCCCGACTCATATTAACAGCTCCGTAGGCAATCGGTGTTGACGAGTTTCGCTGCCTGCTTTCTTCACTCAAGTCCATGTTGGAAGCGATGCTACTATCTGTCACACTTGAAGGGCCGTGTTCCTGTTCCCTGGCATAGGTTCTGGTAAGATCGTTTAGTTTTTTGATACCTGTATGATAACGCAAAAAGACAGGGTCACAGTGTGACTCCATTTATCTGTATAGAATCAAGGGTTAATATCTCCTGAGGGGATTATTAAAAGGTGGGGAATAATATAAGTATGTTTGATTTTATGCTGCTTTTATGTGTGAGATGGTATGGGCTCATAAGCTGTTATGGAATATACTGGTTCTACTTTCACTTTGAGAGCTGTGCAACTTACAAGCTTGGCGTGCTTTTTCTCCTAGATTCATTCCCTCTTTCCTGAACTGGTGTTTATCAGAGAGGAGTCCTAAATCTCTGTACTGTCAGGGTCATAGGAGGTGGTGAGTGCCCCAGCCATTGGGGTATAAGGTGCAGTTTTTTTATTAATAAAATAAGATGTTTTATTTCTATAGTTCTCCAGTTATTGCACTAGCGATGTAGGATTCTGTTACTCTTTAGGAATAGAGGGAGTACCCTCCTAAAGTAATTCCTGTTTATATTGTAAGGAGGCCTTAGATCCGCCCTCTCAACTATGTTCTATATTTATTATCAGGTATTTGTTGAGCGCTAACAGCTCTATTTCCATATGCCTTGATAATGTGATTACAAACATGTTTGATACCACTGCCCCGTCCACCTCTGAGGAGTTGTTGTCCAGCGAGGTGCGCACCCTACATTCTTATCCCTCTGCACATGCAGTTTCCCGTAGCATTGCTGATCCTCCATCTGGGGGGGGGGGGCGCTTTTTTTCACCAGAAGTTACTGCGCAGTTCAGACAGCGGTGTCTGCGGCCTTTAATGCTTTACCTCGCCTTGCTGTGTGCAAGCAAAAGGTTACATATTGCACTCATTCCCAGAGTACATCAGATAATTTTATTGTATTTAACTGATTGAAGTTTCAGAAAGAACTTCATCCTCTGATAACCCTGAGTATGAACATTCTGGGTCAGAATCTGCTGCCTCCTCTGGCTGCGGAGGAATCAGACTTTAGTTTTAGGAATTTGCACCTTCTTCTAAAGGAGGTTTTTGGCGAATTCCGAGCTTCCAGAGGCTAAATTGCCTGATGAATCTTTGATTCCTAAATTGGATAGAGTTTGAGGACAGGGTGATACCCTATCCTTCCCTGCTCCTGTTAGATGGCGAACATTATTAAGACTAAATGGGACAGGATTGGATTCCTTTTTTCCCCTCTTGTCCCTTTAACAAATTGTTCCCGGGTCCTGGATTCTCAATGGAGTTGTGAGGTTCTGTCCTTAAAAGGGGATGGCTCTATCTTCATCCTTGCTAAACGTACTACTATCCCGCTTAAACGAAGAGCTATCCTCAAAGAGCTACCTACTGGTGCAAATCCTTACGGGATTTGATCGAGGAGGAGGGTCCCCTCGATGTTATTCAGGAAAGAATTAAGGCCTTGAGGGCTGCTAATTCTTTTATCTGTGATGCCAATAAGCAGATTTTTCGCCTGAATGCTACGGCCTCAGCCTTTTCTGTTCAGGCCCATCGGTCTCTGGCTGAAGTCATGGTCTGCGGATATGACTTCTAAGTCTAGACTTCTCCCCTTTCAAGGGAATGATTTTTTGGTCCAGGCCTGGACTCTTATCTCCACGGTCACAGGGAGCACTCCTACTGCAAGAGAATATGAACTATTCTAAGGGACAATTTTCATTCTGATAAAGCCCATGTCGGCAGTCCTCTGCTAAGGCAGAGCAAAATAAGAGCCGGCTCAGTCCTGGAATAAATCCAAGCAGAGGAAGAAGCCCACCGAGTCTAAGTCAGCATGAATTCACGGGTAGTCGGGTACTATAATAGAATGAGAATATTTCTAACAGACCAGAGATGATGTAAGCTAGCTTCAACATGTCTTGCCCTCCAGACCTCCTTAAGACCATCTGTGGCTTGGTGTATGGAGGTGTTTGGTCTCATGGATATCATTTCCTTTGTCAGGTTTCACCTCAGACTGTTGCAACTGCGCATGCTAAAGCAGTGGAACGGTGATCATTTGGATATGTCTCAACAGATTTCTCTGGACAACCGATCAAGAGAATCGCTCTCTTGGTATTTTTGTCTGGTTCACTTGTCCCGGGGACATCCGTCTTAAGACCATCCTGGGTGATTGTGACAGGGCCTATGGACTCAGGAGGAAAGCTCCCTCCAAATCTCATTTGGCTCTTCGGGCAATATAAAATGCTCTGAAGTGCTTGGCCTCTGCTGGGTTTGTCCCAGTTTATCAGATTCCAATCAGACAATATAACCTTGGTGGCTTACATCATCGAGGGGGGAACGAGAA